>NC_056729.1:914700970-914833470 GCF_019279795.1 Protopterus annectens
AAAATAGTACAGAAAAGAGTAAAATCCCAAGAAGGGAAGACATCCCTGATCAGTATGGGCAAGAAACTGCGTTCCCTCATAAAGTCATCCAAGGCTAGTTTTGAAAGAAAAGTTGCCATGGACTCCAAAGAGAACCACAAGGCATTCTTTAGCTATGTCAAGAATCTAATTGGCAATTCTCAGATATGGCACAAAATACATTGAACTGACCGATATAGCCAACATCCTGGCAGACTGGTTCTGTGCAAACTTCACCCCCCTCTCACCTCCAGAAGGGGCCCATAACTATACCAGAAGAATGTAGTGCCCCTGAAATCACAGGCACGCAGGTTAAACCAGCCTTCTCCAAAGCCAAAAACACAGCATCAATGGGACCGGATGGTGTCCCAGGCTGTGTCTTACACGAGCTGAAAGATGAACTAACCCCTCACCTAAACACACTGTTTAAACTCAGCCTCTCCACAGGCTACATGCCCACAGAGTGGCACACAGCAACGGTTATTCTGCTCCACAAAGGTGGAGCCACCATGGACCCCAGGAACTATCGCCCTATAAGCCTGACTAGCTTGGTCTGCAAAGCTATGGAGCGCATCATCATGGATCTCATTAACAGAGACATTGGGAACCTCCAAACACTGGACCCTACCCATTTCAGCTTTAAGGGCAGATCGTGCCTCCTAAACCTGGTGGACTTCTTTGAGACCGTTACCAAAGCTATAGATGAGGGAAAGGTGGTCCACACAGCCTACCTAGACCTTGCAAAGGCCTTCGACACCATTCTGCACTCTGGTATTAGAGACAAGCTCACCAGCCTGAACATAAAGGGTTGCCAACTGGCTCACGGACAGAACCCACATGGTAAGAGTTGTGGGAGCTAGGTCCGACTCTAAACTGGTTACAAGTGGCGTTCCCCAGGGTTCAGTCCTAGGACCCCTCCTGTTCAGCATATACTTCTCAGAGGTACAGGCAAGCATAGGAGGACTATGGCTGACCAAATTTGCAGATGACTGCAAACTAGGGGCTACAATTGACTCTCCGGCTGACACGGACATCCTCCAAAAGGGTCTCACTGAGACGGATACCTGATGTCAAAACCATTGCCTCAAGCTAAATGCCAAAAAGTGCATAGTCATCACCTTATGAAAAAACTAAGTACCCACAAACTACCACGCAGGTGGTAGCCTCCTAAATATGGAAGACGTAATAAGGGATCTGGGGACCCAAGTAGATAGTAACCTCTCCTTTGATAATCACTTTGCCAAAGTCGTTAGAAAATCCTTCTATGTGGCCCACCTAATCACAAAAGGGTTTGCATCCAGATTGAAAGAGGTAATTGGGCCCCTCTACACATCACTCATCAGACCCATCATAGAGTACAATGCCCCATTTGGGATGTACTTTTCAAGACACCTGCAACAACTGGAAAGACCACAGAAGTGCCTCACCAAGAGGATCACTGGCCTCAAACAGATGCCCTATGCAGCTCGACTGAAGAAACTCCAGCTGTACTCTGTTGCATACTGCCTACTTAGAGGTGATCTCTGCCTGACATTCAAGGCCATATCCAACCCCGAATTGATGGATATGCTCCACCTAAAGAAAACTATATCCCCTCGAGCCATACGCTCCAGGGAACTAAACCTCACCACAACAGTAAATAGGACGTGCTGGAGGGATAGATTCCTGCCCCACAGACTTCCATGCTCTGGAACAAGATTCCAATCTACATTAGGCAGAGCTCCTTGCTAACCCTCTTCAAGAGAAACCTTGACGAGTGGATGGGAAACAGAAAGTTGACCCCAGGGATCACTTCAATGGCTCTGCTGGACAGAGGCACAGGGAACTAATCTAAGGGAGCGGCAAAAGCCAACACATATTCCGGCTAGGCTTAAATATGCCTTCGGGCAGATAGCCTAGTACCTACCTGTGAACCTAGGATAGTGATCCAGTACTATAACAGTACCTTCCATTTAGGCTCCTCATCATTACAATGACCATGATATTGGTTCCTTTTATAGTGTTTATTTCAGTTTGATGACTGGGGAGGTCCACTGGGCCTAAAAAGAGCCCGTTTTCAGTGGCAGCCCAGGGAAAAAAGCTCCAGTAACAGTGACGAACATATTAGCATATACACATACAAGCAAAAGAAAGAGTCATTTTTATGCAGCATTCACCTCACTATCCATGACCCAGGACCACCACTCTGCCTTTCTGGAGACACTGGAAAACATGAAGGTCCTACCGAACACCCTGATATTGGGTGATTTCAATTGCCCTACCATTAACTGGGAAAACTACTTGAGTACAAACTCCTAGGCTCAGCGCTTCCTGGAATTTATCAACTCAAATGCCCTGGATCAGCTGGTAAACTCCCCTACCAGAGGCCACAACGTATTGGACCTGGTCATCACCAATATGGGCGACAGGTGATCTGTACCAGAGGTCAGCCTGTCACTGTTTAGATCAGACCATAAACTAATCACCCTGGATATCCATACCCCACCACCACCCCTAACCAAGGAAACCACAGTGAAAAACGTTTCTAAAGCAAACTTCACCATATTTAAGGCAGAGGTGGTAAGTTTCACAGCCCCCACACTAAAGGATAACACTGCCCAAGATGCAGAATCCTTTGCAATTGCACTCTGAGCACCTACAAGGATGCATGGATTGTGCCATCCCTAGCAAAACCAAGAATCACTCCCCTAAGAAAAGGAAACCAGTCTGGTGGACCCATGCCATAAACAGGTTATACAACAAAAGGAGGAAACTAGTTCAGAAAAAAAGCAAATCCCAAGAAGGAAAGACATCCCTGATCAGTATCCGTAAGAAACTAAGGTCCCTCATAAAATCTTCCAAGGCTAACTTCGAAAGAAAAATAGCCAAGGATTCGAAAGATAACCACAAAGCCTTCTTTAGCTATGTCAAGAATCTAAGTGGCAACTCGCAGATATGCTCTGAGCTAGTGCAAAATAGCACAAAATATACTGAACTTACTAATATTGCCAACATCCTGGCAGATACATTCAGTGCAAAGTTCACCTCTCTGTCACCTTCAAAAGGGCCCACAACAATACCGGAAAAGTGTAGTGTCCCAGAAATCACAGAAGCACAGGTAAAAACAGCCCTTTCAAAAGCCAAAAACACAGCATCAGTGAAGCCCGATGGTGTCCCAGGCTGCGTCTTGCAGGAACTACAGAACAAACTAACCCCCCACCTAAACATGCTGTTCATCCTCAGCCTCTCCACAGGCTACGTGCCCAGAGAATGGCGCATGGCAACGGTTATTTCGCTCCACAAAGGAGGGGTCACAACTGACCCTGGTAACTATCACCCCATAAGCCTGAGTAGCCTGGTCTGCAAGGCTATGGAGCGCATCATCATGGAACTCGTAACAAAGACATTGGGAACCTCCAAACACTTGACCCGACCCAGTTCGGCTTTAAGGGCAGATCATGCCTACTAAACCTGGTTGACTTCTTCGACACAGTCACCAAGGCCACAGACTAGGGAATGGTGGTTCACACAGCCTACCTTGATCTCGCCAAGGCGTTCAACACCATTCCTCACTCTGGTATTATAGGAAAAACTCACCAGCCTGAGCATAAACCCCTACGTCACAAAATGTGTTGCCAAATGGCTTACAGAACGAACTCACACGGTAAGAATAGCGGGCTCCAGGTCCGACTCTAAACCAGTCACAAGTGGTGTCCCGCAAGGCTCTGTTCTGCTACCCCTACTGTTCAGCATATATTTCTCAGAAGTACAGGCAAACACAGGACGACTATGGCTAACCAAGTTCGCCAATGACTGCAAAATGTGAGCCATAATTGACTCTCCGGCTGACACGGACATCCTTCAAAAAGGCCTTACTGAGACAGACACCTGGTGTCAAAGTCATGGCCTCAAGCTAAATGCCAAAAAATGCATAGTCATCCCGTTTGGGAACACCCACGAGTTACCACATAGGCGGCAGCCCCCTTAATACAGAAGAGGTAGTAAGAGATCTGGGGACCCAGGTAGATAGTAATCTCTCCTTTGACAATCATATTGCCAAAGTAGTTAGGAAATCCTTCTATGTGGCCCATCTAATTACTAAGGGGTTTGCATCTAGAAATAAAGATGTTATAGTGCCCCTCTACTTGTCACTCATCAGACCCATCATAGAGTACAATGCCCCATTTGGGATGTACCTCACAAGACACTTCCAACAGCTGGAAAGACCACAAAAGCACCTCACCAAGAGGATTACTGGCCTCAAACATATGTCCTATGCAGCCTGACTGAAAAATCTCCGGCTGTAATCAGTGACATCTCGCTTACTCAGAGGTGATCTCTGCCTGACTTACAAAGCCATGTCCAACTCAGAATTGATGGACATGCTCCACCTAAAGAAATCCAAGTCACTGCTAGCCATGCGCTCTAGTGAGCTAAACCTCGCCACAGCAATAAATAGAACATGCTGGCGGGATAGATTCCGGTCACAGAGACTCCCCATGCTTCAGAAAAAAAATTTCTGACTACATTAGGCAGAGCGCCTCACGAACACTCTTCAAGAGAAGCCTTGATGGGTAACAGAAAATAAACCCCTGGGATCACTTCATTGGCTCTGCTTGACAGAGGCTCAGTTCATTAATCAATGGGGTGGCGAAAGCCGACACACTCTGGCTAGGCTTATACATGCCCTCGGGCAGCTAGCCTAATACCTACCTATGAACCTTTTCTACAGTAAAAAAAAAATTCTATATTCTAGAATAATAATAAAATCCAGCAACTGTACAGCCTGAGTCATAGTGCATAGTTATTTAACACACCTTGCACAGATTCAGACTAGACCACTTCATGTGGCATTTTAAGTATCACTGCTGTGCAGTTTGTAAACAGTTTGATCTTAATATTATCTGATGTTCATCGTGTTTCACTGTTGCAGTCATTACACTTGGGTTATCCTGCTGGCAGGCTACTCAGTCGGCCTGAATTCCAAAGTCCTGGTCCGGCGTCGGTTGCTGTCACCTCTTCCCTGACGTCAGTGCGCCAGGGGTATATAAGATGCAGCCAAAGCCATTTTCTTCAGTCTTTCTTGCTGCGTGGTGCCCGAAGCAAAAGCAGTTCACAAGTGCCAGTCGGCCGACTCCTGAGATTTTCGAATTCGAATTTCAGATCTGAAGTCTTCATTAAAGCGAAGTACCCCATTGGGGAAACTTTTTTCTTGCTCCAGACCGATGTCAGAAAAAGTTAACAATTTTATTTCTTGTGGGAAGCAAATACCTCATAAGGATTTTCACTCTTACTGTATTCCTTGCCTAGGCCCTGACCACGACTTTGCTTGTTGTCGGTTTTGTGCTAGATTTAACCAACACACTATTAAGCGTCGGTACGATTTTGCCTTTCATTACTTTGGCCGCAGATTCAATTATACAATGCCGGCGGAACAGCCGACAACCGGAGCCTATAAAAAACGCAAGGATAAAGACAAGGACAGGCATCCGTGGTCCAAAACAGACGATGAGGCTTCCTCTAGGTTAGTCGTCGGTTTGCCAGTTCTCAGTGAGGTGCTTTCGCAGCCCCTGACACGCGCTACCTCAGAGCCACAGGCTGCTTCGACTCCCACGTGGAGCCGACTGGGCCTCTGGAAACTCAAGGTATTGGATCCTTGGAAACTATTTCCTCAGATGGGTCCAGAGCCGCTGTGCAGGCATCGGCTTCTGAGGGTGTTTTCAGACCAACACAGTTATATGTAAAGATATCTACAGCTTCAAAGCCAATGACTAAAGCAGCTCTAAAGACGAAGAAACAAGTACAGCATTCTCCAGGACAGACTTCCATGCCTAAAAAACAGATGCTCAAAATGGCCGAAGACCTTATTACTTTGACCAGGGGTTCCCAACCCCCTCCTGATAAGAGGCCTAGGCAAGAGACAGAATATGAATCTTCAGATCAGGTTTTGATTTCCTCTGATTCCTCCTTTGATCAGGAATACTCTCTTACTCCCTATGAGGATTCTGATGCTGAAGAATCTATCCCTTCAGCTTCTCCTCCTGAGGATTACTCTTTTGGGGAAACCCTGCATACTATGAGGGAGCACTTTCACTGGGAGAGCCAGGATTATTCAGAATCCAAGAAAAGGCTCAGAGATTTCTTTTACTTCCTCAGCACAGGCCCCTTGCTATTCCTCCTGTTCTGGACATTGTAGATGATGTTTTTTCAGAGTCTGGCCTGTCTCCAGACTCTCTACCCCCTGCACCCGTTAAGCCAGACAGATACTACAGGGTTCCAGACTCTCATAAATTTCTATATAAAAACCCTGCTGCTGACCCAGAAACTATATCTCAGGGTCCCAAAGGGGTCAAGGCTTCCACTGCAAAAAACCCTGTTCCCTCTGATAGGGATTCTAGAGCATTGAACAGATGGGGGAAAAAAGTTTACTCTTCTGCTACCTTGGCTGTAAGGGCTTTAAATTGTCAGTTTCATATGCTTAAATATCAGCAATACTTAATGTCACTGTTAAAACAGAAAATGTTGAAAATACTGAATGTGCTGAAAACAAGGAAATGCAGGATTTATTGCATGCAGCTGAACAGGTGGGAAAACATACTTTTCAATGTGGTTTTGATTCTTTGGAGGCCACTTGTAGGGCTGCTGTAACGGGTTCTGTGATTAGGAGGCATGCTTGGTTAAAGGAACAGAATCTGCCTGATCATGTTAAAACAAAATTATTAGATGTTCCATTACAACATGATACTTTGTTTGGTGTTAAGGCAGAAGAGGTGTTGAAGAAAATGGAGGATAAAGCAAAATCTATGCAGACAGTTAAGGATTTCTTACAGGTACAGCCACTCAGATTTAGCAGGAACTGGCCTTTAAAAAAATGGTCCTTTCCAGTGTCAGATAGGCCACAAAGAGGCAGATACAGGTGCCCTAGTGGCAGATCCCAGCCCCAGGGCTCATACAGGCCTAAACAATGGGGTGCTTCTACTCCAAAAGCGGAGAAGATAAATCTCAACCTTATAGGAAACAGTCCCAATGACTTTCCTCTACCAGTACCAAGCGCTTATCTTTTGGACGCTCCCTTAGGGGGAAACCTAGCACGTTTTTCACAAAACTGGCACGTGATCACCCAGGACAAATGGGTCTTGAATATAATGTCTCAGGGTTACAGGTTCCACTTTCACACCCTGCCAAAGCCAAAAGGCATGCCAGACCTGCCAGACAATCAATGGGCAGAGGCACAAAAGCTAGTTTCATCCCTCATGCACATGAGGGCCATTCAGCAAGTGCCACTACAGGAGCAGGGACAAGGATTTTACTCATGTCTTTTCTTGGTACCCAGAAAGGACAAAGCCTGGAGACCAATACTGGACCTGTCTATTCTAAACACTTTTCTGGATGTTCCAAAGTTCAAAATGTTGACTATGCAGCAGCTTCTGCCCATGCTGGGCAAGACGGCTTGGCTTTTTAACCTTGGACTTAAAAGAGGCATACCTGCATGTCCCAATCAGACAATCATGCAGAAGATACCTTAGATTCATAGCTGGCTCAATGCACTACGAATTCTCTGCACTGCCCTTTGGGCTTATCTACTGCGCCCAGGGTCTTCACAAAATGCCTGGCACCAGTAATTGCTTTTTGCAGACAGAGGAATTCAAATATATCCCTACTTGGACGACTGCCTTATTCAAGCAGAAAACAAGGACATTCTACTAAAGCATCTGGCGCTTGTAAAAAGATTTCTAATTTGCCTAGGGAACACAGTAAACGAAAAGAAATCAAAACTAGTACCCTCTCAAGAGATAATATTCCTGGGTGCAAGCTTAAATACAACTGCCCAGATGGCCTATCTCATGCCAGACAAACAAAGGCAACTGACTTCTTACTTCGAAATGTTGGCAACAAAAACCCAGTTATCTGCAAGAAAAATTCTGCAGGCTTTGGGCTTCATGGCATCCTGCATTCTGTTAATTCCATATGCAAGACTGCATATGAGGAAACTCAATGGTATCTAAAAAGTGTTTGGACTCAACATTGCCACAGCCTGGAAAAATGTATTCCCCTCATTCCCAACCTGCAACAGGAGTTTTGATGGTGGGCACAGACCTATCACCACAACAAGGGACAGCCTTTCACTTTACCCACTTCCAGGCAGACAATAACAACAGATGCATCAGATTATGCCTGGGGGGGCCCACATGGCAGGAAAATGTATTCAGGGCACATGGCCCTCAAGCCAAATGCATCTTCATATCAATCTAAAAGAAATGCTGGCTGTCCAGAATGCCCTGACAGCTTTCAAGGATCTACTTCATCCAGGACAACTGCTGATAAAGACGGACAATACTACAGTCATGTGGTACATAAACAAGCAGGGAGACCCACATTCCTACCCCTCTGCAGACAAGCCATGATTTTGTGGAACACAGCATTGACTTATCACGTACACCTGCAAGCACAATTCATGCCAGGAAAGACAAATACTCTGGCAGACGAACTAAGCAGAAACCTCATGGATCCTTACGAGTGGAAACTAGATCCACAAATCGTCAGCATAATAACAAGGAAATGGGGGATGCCCAGACATAGATCTATTTGCCTCCCCTCACAACTGCCAACTACAGAGATTTTGTACAAGGACTTATCACAAGCTAGCGTGGAAAGTGGATGGTCTATCGTTCAGCTGGAAAAACCTTATAGTATATGACTTTACTCCACTGCCTCTCCTCCCCAATGTACTCCTCAAGGTTAGACAAGAGAAGCCAAAAATGATCCTGATTGCCCCAGACTGGCCACACCAGCACTGGTACCCAATCCTAAAGAGCTTGTCTCAAGGCCCAGCCTGGACATTACCTCAAATTCCTCATTTACTGACCCAACAAAGCAATCCGAGACTGCACAGCCAACTCAGAACCCTAAATCTGGCTGCATGGCGGATGATGTAACCATTCAGGACACACCTCTTTCCAAAGCAGTTATAGATGTTGTTCTGGAGGCCAGGAGGCCCAGCACCAGAAAATCATATGCAGAAAAATGTAAGAGATTCTGTGCTTGGGACCAGGCACAAGGAATTGACATGCTCGTGCCAAATATTCCTCAGATTTTACAATACCTAACTGAGATGTTGGACAAAGGCCTATCCTTTTCATCGATTAAGATCCATGCCTCTGCCATTTCAGCTCATTACAATACGGACCCACCTATTTTTTCACATCCATTACTAAGGCAGTACCTCAGAGGGGCCAAAAACATAAGACCCCCAAGGAGAGCACCAATACCTACATGGGACCTCAACTTTGTCTTGGAAAAGCTCACACTGCCTCCTTTTGAGCCAGCCAATGCAGCCGAGATAAAATTCTTATCATGGAAAACAGCTCTGCTCCTAGCAATAACTTCAGCAAGAAGAGTCTCAGAGTTGCAGGCATTGATGGCTGTGGAACCTTTTATCATTTTCCATCAGGACAGGGTTTCTCTAAGGACAAACCCAACATTTATGCCTAAGGGACAGTGTGGCTCTCAATCAAACCATTCATTTGCCTACATTTTATCCAAATCCCTAGAGTAAAGGGGAGAGACTTCTGCATTCTTTGGACATACACAGACAGCTATGCTTCAGCTTGGAAAAAACTAAAGCTTTCAGAAAGACTGAGCAACTTTTACTGGCATGTGCTGCAGGATCACAAAGAAAGGCTGTCTCAAAGCAGACTATTTCAAAATGGATAGGACATTGCATTCATTTCTGCTATTTACAACATGGCAAATCAGTGCCTAAGGGCATTAGGCCACATTCGACCAGGGCAGCAGTCACCTCAGCAGCCTTCCTCAGAGGAGTACCAACCAAGGACATTTTGGAGGCTGCAACCTGGACTTCAGTGCACACTTTTACAAAGCACCACCATTTACCTCTTTACTCTAAATCCAGAGCAGGCTTTGCCACTGCAGTTCTGCAGGGCCTCATAGCCACTCCTAATCCTATTTAGACCCAGCCGCCCTACCTCAGCTTTGGGATTCAACCCAAGTGTAATGACTGCAACAGTGAAACACGATGAACATAGTACAGTTGTGTACCTACCATAAATGTAGATGTTCAAGTGTATTCACTGTTGCAGTCCAGGTTACCCACCCACCATCCCCCTTTCTTTGCTGGGACTTATCTGTACTTCTCTATTCTATACAACCTATGTGGTGTATTTGCTTGAAGATGAAGGTAATGTTTATTTTAGTGAATGCTTTTTATAAGCAATGTTTTTAGCCTACATTTTTGGGATCACCTGACATCTAGGGCAAGAAAAACTGAAGAAAATGGTGTTGGCTGCATCTTATATACCCCTGGCGCACTGACGTCAGGGAAGAGGCCACAGCAACCGACACTGGACCTAGACTTTGGAATTCAGGCCGACTGCGGGTAGCCTGCCAGCAGGATAACCCAAGTGTAATGACTGCAACAGTGAATACAGTCTAACATCTACATTTATGGTAGGTACACAACTGTACTTTCTGTCCATTTCAAAACCAAAGGACTGGTTGCTGCTGGAGGCTACAAAGCTGCACTTTTCTTTAAAGCTTGAGGATAAAAGTAAATTGCTGTTAAAGGCCTTTTTGGCATTTGAAGAGAAGCCTGCTGCCAAGGAAATGAAGGAAAAGCAAAGACAAGGAAAATTTAGAATAGGGCAAAATGAATGGTAGTTTTACCTTATCAAAAGTTCTTATGGTTAAATCACAACCAGCTATGCTAGAACAGGACCCACCCCAAGCATTTTCATTGGAGACTTCACAGCTGGTGGTTATTTATTTCCAACCTTCTCCAAGGAAATAACTGGGTATATTTTCTTTGGTGAATGACTTGTCCAGATATTTAAACTCCTGTCCTTCCTCCACCTCTTAGGTTTACAAGTCCTGCCAGAACCCAGTTTTCCAACATTTACTGCGGTTATATGATGCAGGTCTTGATTAAGGCTCAAATTGATTTGAGTGTCTTCCTCTGTATATCCAAGAGGCAGGCAGGAAAGGACCCTTTCAGCCTACTACTTGTACTTTCCTTAGCCTGTTTTTTGTCACAGGGAGTTATGAAAGTGAGAGTGCTTCCAGCACATTTTGCTTGAATGCCAGTCCACTTGGTTCTAGCTGCCCAGACACAAACATCTTAGGTGTGGAGAGCACCTAGGCATTTTGGCTTGGCATTGAGGAGTTCATACTGGATTTGGCTCCAATTCTGTCATGCCCATTCTGTGTGTTAGTCTTTAGCCTTTAACCTGTCTGTGCCAAAGCCAGATGTTTTTCGTGTTTCACTGTTGCAGTCATTACATTTGGGTTATCTGCCTGCAGGTAGCCGGGCTGAATATCAGAGTCTTGGATTCCTGTCTCGGATGCTGTCTCTTCTTCCATGACATCAAGTCGTTAGGGGTATAAAACATGCAGCCGACGCCATTGCATCAGTGTTTCTTGCCGCGTGGTGCCCGAAGCAGAAGCAGTTTGCAAGTGCCGGTCGGCCGACTCCTGAAATTTTTGTTTTCGAGTTTCAGAACAGAAATCTTCAAAAAAGCTAAGTACCCTGTTTGGTGTCCTTTTTCTTGTTCTTAACCGATGTCAGTAAAAGTTAACAATTGTCTTACCTGTGGAAAGCAAATATCTCAAAGATTTTCATTTGTACTGCATTCCTTGCTTAGGCTCAGACCATGACGTCATTCCCTGTCGCTTTTCTGCGTTATTCAACCTCTGAACTATTAGTCATCTGTCTATTTTTGCAGGAATTTATTTTGGTACTCGCTATAACTATCCAGACATGGCTTCGGTAAGCCATCCGACTACCAATATTCCCAAAAAACGTAAGGATAAAGACAGACTGCATAGGTCCAAAACTGCCGATGACACTTCTGTTAAGCTAATCGCCAGTTCACCGGTACTCAGTGAGGTGCTTTTGCAGCCCCTGATACCTGCTACTTCAGATTCGCAGGCCTCTACTGAGTCCCATTCGGAGTCCGGCATGCCACAAGATGCAGCTTCGACTGTGGAACCTGCGGATGTCTCTACCTTGGATGGGTCCAGAACTGCTCAGGCACCGGCTTCTGAGGGTGTATTCAGGCCTACAGATTTCCATTTTAAACAGACGCCATCTTCTTCATCCAGGCCTAAAACTCGATCCACGCCTAGAAAACCGGCATCCAAACTGCATGGTCAGGCCCATATGCCTAAAAAACAAATGCTTAGAATGGCTGAAGACCTTGTTACTTTAATTTGGGGAAGCCAGCTTTCCCCCTCTAAGAGACCTAGAACTGATTTTCCTTCTGATTCTTCTGATCAGTATTCTGATATTTCTGTTTCTTCTGATTACCAGGATTTGCCCTTGTCTACCTATGAGTATTCTGATGCAGAGGATTCCATTTCCTCTGCTTCCCCTCCAGAAGATTTTTTTTTTGGTGAAACCTTGCACTCTGTTAGGGAGCATTTCCACTGGGAAAGCCAAGTTTACTCTGACTCCAAAAAGAGGCTTAGGAATTCTTACTCCTTCCTCAACACAGGCCTTTAGCTATCCCTCCTGTTCTGGACATTGTAGATGATGTCTTCTTGGAATCTAGCCTGTCCACAGATACTTTACCTCCAGCTCCCATAAAACCTAACCGGTATTACAGAGTACCTGACTCTCACAAGTTCCTCCTTAAGAATCCTACTGAAGAGCCAGAGACCATTTCCCAAGGACCAAAGGGCATTAAGGCTACTGCTGCCAAAAATCCTACCCCTTCTGACTGAGATTCTAGGGCCTTGGACAGATGGGGTAGGAAAGGTATACACTTCTGCCACTTTGGCCATTAGGGCTTTAAATTGCCAGTTTCATATGTTAAAGTACCAGCAGCATATTATGGGACTACTTAAACAGAAAGTTATGTTGATTCCTGACTGTGCTGAACACAAAGAATTACAGGATTTAATGCATTCTCCTGAACAAGTTGGTAAACATACTTTGCAATGTGGTTTTGACTCTAGAAGCATCCTGCAGGGCTGCTGTCCCTGGATTTGTACTTAGAAGGCATGCTTGGTTTAAGGAACAAAACTTACCAGATCATGTTAAAGCTAAATAACTGGATGCTCCCTTAAACCAAAACTGCCTGCTTGGCAACAAAGCAGAAGTCGTCCTCAAAAAGATGGAGAAAAAAGCCAAATCTATGCAAACAGTTAAAGATTTCCTGCAGGTACAGCCTCCCAGATTTAGTAGGCATGACATTGGCCTTCAAAGAATTGGTCCTTTCCTGTCTCTTCCAGGCCTTTTTAGTCCAAACCCAGGAACAGCAGACCACCTATGTTACAGGCTCAGGCTATGCACAGGCCTAAGCAGTGGGGGGGCTCCCACTTCCAAAGCAGGAAGTAGTAAGATACCCCCCTATGGAAAAATGTCACAGTGACTTAACCTTAACCCTTCCAAGCCCTGCTCAACTGTCTGCTCCCTTAGGAGGAAAGCTGGCCCTTCATGCAAAAAACTGGGAACTCATTACCCAGGACAAATGGGTTTTAAATATAGTTTAACAAGGATACAGATTCCACTTCAACACCCTACCCTACCTCAAACTGTTGGCCAGACCTACCCCCAATCAGTGGGCATAGGCTCAACAACAGGTTCTCTCTCTTCTAAATATCAGGGCTATTCAACCTGTCCCAGCAGAAGAAAGGGGACAAGGTTTTTATTCGAGACTTTTCCTGGTACCCAGAAAAGACAGCTCCTGGCATCCTATCCTGGACCTCTGTATTCTAAACACCTTTTTGGTAATTCCAAAATTCAGAATGCTAACACTTCAACTGCTTCCTCTGCTAGACAAAGATTGCCTGGTTTGCAACCTTAGACTTAAAGGAAGCTTATGTGCACATTCCAATGAGGGAATCCTGCAGGAAATACCTACGCTTCAGAGCAGGCTCCATGCACTATCAGATGGCTTACCTCACACCAGAGAAACAAGTTTATTTGACAACCTACTTCATACTACTGGTCACAAAGACCCAGCTATCTGCAAGGAAAATTTTGCAAGCCCTGAGGTTCATGACCTCTTGCATTCTTGTAATTCCATATGCAAGACTGAATATGAGGAAACTGCAATGGTATCTAAAAAGCCTATGGTGTCAACATTCTCAGGACCTGGAATCAATGATTCCATTCATTCCTTGTATAAAGGCAGAGTTCCTTTGGTGGGCAGAAGCCTGCTACCATAACAAGGGGCTCCCTTTCAATCTACCCACTACCGCCCAAACCCTAACAGACGCATCAGACTATGCATGGGGGGGGGCTCACTTGGCAGAGCAGTGCATTCAGGGAAAATGGAACCAGAGTCAGATACACCTGCATATCAACCAAAAAGAAATGTTAGCTGTACAGAATTCCCTGACAGCCTTCAAAGACCACATACTTCCAGGACAATTAATGATGAAAACAGATAACACCACAGTTATGTGGTACATAAACAAGCAGGGGGAACCCCACTCGTACGCTCTCTGCAAACTAGCCATGGCTCTGTGGAACACAGCCTTGAGCTACCAAGTGCACCTACAAGCTCAATTCCTGCCAGGCAAGCTAAATTGACTGGCAGATGACCTAAGCAGAAATCTCATGGACCCACATGAATGGAAACTGGAACCAAAAATATTCAACCTCTTGAGGAACAAATGGAGGACTCCAGAGATAGACCTGTTTGCCTCCCCTCAGAACTACCAATTGGACAAATTCTGCACAAGGATTCATAGGTTCATAGGTAGGTACTAGGCTATTGGTCCTGGGGTCTATAAAAGCCCAGACAAAAAGGTACCCTGGCTTTTGCCACCCAAGAAAATTATTTTCCTGTGCCACTGTCGAGCAGAGCCACAGAGTTGATCCCTGGGGTGAATTTCCTATTTCCCATCTAATCATCAAGATTTTTCTTGGAGTGCTAATGAGGAGCTTTGTTTGATATAGGGAGATAGTTTATTCCAGAGTATGGGAAGTCTCTGGAACAGGAATCTATCCCTCCAGCATGTTCTGTTTATTGTGGTGACAAGGTTTAGGTCCCTAGAGCATGTAGCTCGGAAGGATTGGGATTTCTTTAAGTTGAGCATGTCCAACAGCTCTGGGTCTGACATAGCTTTGTATGTTAGGCAGAGATCACATCTGAGTAGGCGATTTGCGACTGTTTAAAGCTGTCCCCACAGTCAAGTTTGGAAGGTGGATGCATTGTCTTTTACCTGGGAAAGCCTCTCGGTTTATGCCTTTCCCCCTCTGCCTCTCCTCTTGAAGGTTCTGCTAAAGATCAAACAGGACAAACCAAGGACAATACTGATTGCACCAGACTGGCCTCCCCAGCACTGGTACCACCTCTTGCTCAGTATGATACTGCTGGATCCATGGCACCTAACTCAGACACATTCCTTGCTGTCCCAGCAGGCGGGTCAGATTCTGCACCCTCAGCTTCAAACCCTGAACCTTGCAGCCTGGCTAATTCCTTGAGCTCTCCAATAGCATCCCTCAGTAAGCAGGTGCTAGATGTCATTCTGGAAGCAAGGAGGCCTAGTACTAGAAAATCCTGCTGAAAACTGGAAAAGATACTGTTCCTGGAGCCAGACTCAGGGGATGGGCACAATGGTGCCCAGCTTACCTCATATTCTTCAGTACTTAACAGAAATGCTCCATAAGGGCCTATCCTTCTCATCAATTAAAATTCATGCCTCTGCCATTTCAGCATATTATAATACTGAACCACCCCTCTTCTCTCACCCTCTGTTAAAGCAGTTCCTCAGAGGGATAAAAATTTAAGACCCCCCCACAGGCGAGCCCCTACTCCAGCCTGGGACCTTAACTTTGTATTGGAAAAGCTCACTCTCCCTCCATTTGAGCCAGCTGCAGCTGCAGAGTTGAAATTCCTTTGTTGGAAAAAAAACGCCTTCCTTCTAGCCATCACTTCAAGAAGAGTGTCTGAATTACAGACCCTCATGGCAGTGGACCCCTTCATTATTTTCCATGCAGACAGGGTTTCCCTCAGGACCAGTCCTTCTTTATGCCCAAGGTGGTGTTTAGTGTGGCCCTGTATCAGTCCATTCATTTGCCTACCTTTTTTCCCCGAATCCACAAAACAAAGGAGAATGAATACTGCACTCTTTGGACATGCACAGACAACTTGGATTTTATTTGGACAGGGCTAATCCTCTCAGAAAATCTGAACAGCTGCTAGTTGGCTTTGCTGCAGGGGCAGAGGGGAAGGCCATTTCAAAGCAAACCATTTCTAAATGGATAGCCCATTGCATTCATTTCTGCTATAAGCACCATGGAAAACCTACCCCACAGGGGGATAAGATCACATTCCACCAGGGCTGCATCTACCTCTACAGCCTTTCTCAGAGGAGTCCCTACCAGGGACATCCTAGAAGCTGCTACCTGAAGCTCTGTACATACCTTCATCAGGCATTTACCACATGCCTATTTTTTTCTAAATCCAGAGCTGGTTTTGCCAATGCAGTCTTGTAGAGCTTAATAGCTGTCCTTAATGCTCTCTAATTTCCTCCACCCTTCCTTAGCTTTGGGAATCTACCCAAATGTAATGACTGCAACAGTGAAACATGAAGAACATAGTACAGTTGTGTACACTTACCATAAATGTAGATGTTCTAGTGTATTCACTGTTGCAGTCCTCGTTACCCTCCCTCCAGCACCCTGACTTCTCATGGCTCTATCTTTTCTTCTTTTAAGCTTTCTGGTATATTTGCTTTTTGATGGAGGTGTAACATAATATACAATTGGTTCCCATTGTGGGAGCACTTGACATCTGGGGCAAGAAACACTGATGTAATGGCGTCAGATGCATGTTTTATACCCCTGATGACCTGACATCATGGAAGAAGAGACAGCATCCGACACAGGAATCCAAGGCTCTGGTGTTCAGGCCGGCTGAGGACTTACCTGCAGGAAGATAACCCAAATGTAATGACTGCAACAGTGAATACACTCGAACATCTACATTTATGGTAAGTGTACACAGCTGTACTTTTCACTGCCTGTGATCATGCATGTGATGCTATTTGACATCAAGGACAGTGCCAACAATGCTGCTGTTGACACCCAAATTCATGAAAAAAGGATCACTGGTCATACACAACACCTACATTACCTCATCTCCAATACACCCTTCAAGCAAGAGTCTTACATCAATATCCTAGAGCTCAGACTGAGTTTTAGATTTGTAAGTCCTCCAAATGCTTTGATTATTAGAGGAAGACCCTTCTCAGGTCACTCTGTTGACTACCCCCAAAGTGTACTTAAGTCATTCCCTCCAGTACAGCTCTTTGAGTGTGTACCTTTAACTCCCAGTGGGTGTGGCTTGAGCCTTTAAAAATGAAGTTATCATCCTGCAGTTCTAACAAATACTCTTTGACAGAGGTCAAATATCAATACAGTTGTGTTTGCCATCATGTATGCTTCAAGATAAAATATTCTGATACCTTGTATGTAACATGGCTTTGGAATTATTAATGCAAATATGAACAGGCAATATTTGACCCGTAGAAGCACACTAAGAGGTAGCTGCAGAAATGCCTGGAAGTGCACTCAGCTGTAATGAGTTAAGAAGAATTCATAGGTGTTTCTAGAAGTCATAGGTGACTCTATAGTCAGGCACACTGAGTTCCACTCACCAGGCTAAACAAGGAAAAAGTTACTGTCAGCTGTCTGTCAGGTGCCAGGATCCGCAACATAACGCAAGCTCTCAGGTCACTCCACAACAAGTACAAATATGACTCTGTCATTGTCCATGTTGGTGTGAATGACCTGAGATGTACCTCCCTGGACTATATGAAAAGAGATATGGAGGAGCTCTCCGATCTTGTAGCCCAGGCCGGTATGACCCTAGCCCTGGGTAGCATCTTGCCATCACCCAGAATGACACCACAGTACAAGGACAAAATGATTGACTTTAACAATTAGCTAAGCTTCTGGTGTCATTCTAAGGGAATCCAGTATCTGTCTGCCTGGGATGACATGATCGACAGACCACGCTGCTTTGCCAGAGATGACCTGCACCTGCCGTCCTTGGGATTCCGGATACTGGCAAAGGCTCTTGCCATCCCTATAGTGTCATTTTTACGCAAGGTTCAAATGACAAATTCACCACCGTAACAGGTAAAAGCAAGCAAAATCTGAGGGTAATGCTACTCAATGCTAGAAGTCTAAACCTCAAAATGCACTCCCTCGAGGCACTCCTTAAAATGGAGAAATTGACATCTGTGCAATGACAGAGACCTGGTTCAAAGCTCTAGAGAGCACCACTGCATTACCATGCTATAATTCATACCACACCTTTCGGCCACCAAACCCGGACCGAAACACTAAAGGTAGAGGCGTGTCCATATTCATTAAGGATATCCACACCTCCAAGCTAGTTGGTCAGCATAATGCATGCGAGATTGTAAAAGTTCAACTAGCTCTGAGCAAAACAACAATCCAGATTGTAGCTTGCTACAGACCCCCCCACCATGCCCCAGGATTCCCACTCCTCTTTTCTTGATACACTGGAAAATATTAAGGTACAATCCAATACTCTAATAATGGGTGATTTCAACTACCCTACAATTAACTGGGAAAACTACTCATGTACCAACTCTTTTGCTCAATGTTTTCTGGAAATCATCAGTTCCAACACTTTGGATCTACTTATCCGCACCCCCACCAGGGCAGCAGTATCCTAGACCTGGTCATCACCAACATGGGTGACCGGTGTTCCACACCAGAGGTCAGTTCCTCGTTGGTCAGATCCGACCACAAGCTAATCATCCTGGACATCCACATCCCGCTCCCACCCCCATTAGGAATACAACTGTAAAAAATTTCTCCAAAGCCAACTTCGCGCTTCTTAAGACAGAAGTGGCAAACTTCATGACACCCATGCAGATGGACAGTAGAAGTACGACTGCTGAATCCTACACAAATGCACTTTATAAGCACTTACACGAGTGCATGGATAGTGCTATCCCTAACAGAACCAAGATGCTATCCTCCAAAAAAAGGAAGCCAATCTGGTGGTCTTCTGCCATAAACAAACTCTACAACAGAAGAAAGAAACTGTTGCAAAAAAGAGTAAAATCCCACGATTGGAGGAACTCCCTGGTCAGCCTCAGTAAGAAGCTGAGATCCCTCATAAAATCCTCCAAAGCTAGTTATGAAAACAAAATTGCCACTGATTCTAGAGACAACCACAAAGCATTCTATAGCTATGTCAAAAACCTCAATGGCAACACTCAGATCTGCTCTGAGTTACAGCATAATGACACTAAATATACAGAACCAACTGATATTGCCAACATCCTGGCAGATAAGTTCAGTGCTAACTTTACCCTCTCTCACCCCCTAAAGGGCCCATCTTTATACTGGAAGAATGCAAAGTTCCTGTAATCACGGCTGCACAGGTACAAAACTTCACTCTCCAAAGCCAAGAACACAGCATCCATGGGACCTGACAACATCCCAGGCTGCCTTCTACATGAACTACAGAATGAACTGGCACCCCACCGAAGTACCATGTTCATTCATAGCCTCACCTCAGGCTTTGTGCCCATTGAATGGCGCACAGCGACAGTTATCCCACTCCACAAAGGGGGGGGCCACAACAGACCCCGGGAAATACCGCCCCATTAGCCTGACGAGCCTCGTCTGCAAGGCCATGGAACGTATCATCATGGAACTCATAAACAAAGACATTGGAGATCTCCAAACTCTGGACCCCACATAGTTTGGGTTTGTAAAAGGCAGATCATGTCTCCTAAACCTGATAGACTTCTTTGAAGTAGTCACCAAAGTCATAGATGAGGGTAAGGTGGTTCACGCAGCCTATCTAGATCTCGCCAAGGCGTTTGACACCATCCCCCTCTCTGGAATTATAGATAAAGTCATTAAATTAGGTATAAATCCCTATGTCACAAAATGGGTTGCCAACTGGCTTACTGACAGAACCCACACCATGAAAGTAGCAGACTTCAGACCAGTGACAAGTGGAGTACCACAGGGTTCAGTCCTGGGTCCTCTCCTGTTTGGTATCTACTTCTCTGAAGTATAGGCTAACACAGTAGGTCTTTGGCTAACTAAATTTGCAGATGACTGCAAACTAGGAGCCATCGTTAAAACTCCTAACGATGTGGACATCGTACAAAAGGGCCTCACTGAGACAGATGCCTGGTGTCAAAGACATGGTCTCAAGCTCAGTTCCAAAAAGTGCATTGTCATTCCCTTTGGTAAAAACTCCACCCATGAACTACCACATAGGCGGAAGTCTACTTAACACCAAAAGTGTGATGAGACCTTCGGACACAGGTGGACATTAGTCTCTCCTTTGATAAACACATCGCCACAGTGGTCAGGAAATCCTACATGGCACACATCATCACAAAAGGTTTCTCATCCAGAAAAAGAGGTCATTGTTCCCCTCCACTCATCACTCATTGTACCCATTATAGAGTACAAGGCCCCTTTTGGTACATAACTCACAAGACATGTACAACAATTGGAAAGGCCGCAAAAATAACTCACAAAGAGGATTACTGGCCTCAAACAGATGTCTTACGCAGACCGTCTCAAAAAACTCCAGCTTTACTCCGTCGCATATCGCCTACTCAGAGGCGATCTCTGCCTAATATACAAAGCTATGTCAAACCCAGCGCTGTTGGACATTCTCCACTTAAAGAAATCTCAGTCCCTCTGAGCTACGCACTCTAGGGACCTAAACCTTGTCACCACAATAAACAGAACATGCTGGAGGGATAGATTCCTGTCCCAGAGACTTCCCATACTCTTTAACAGACTACCTATCTATGTCAAACAGAGCTCCTCATTATCACTCTTCAAGAAAAATCTTGATGATTGGATGGGTAATAGGAAATTCACCCTGGGGATCTCTTCTGTGGTTCGGCTTGACAGGGGTACAGGAAAATAATTTTCTTGGGTGGCGAAAGCCAGGGTACCTTTTTGGCTAGGCTTGTATAGGCCCTAGGGCCAATAGCCTAGTACCTACCTATGAAACATGTAAAATGAAGCACATTAACTTCCCTTCAGAGTCCCTTACACCTGACTTGAGTATAGACAAAGGGAAGGCACCTCACAATCCACTCTGAAAGACCCCTAATTTTGGGAAATACTGGAATTTGAGGAAGAGGGGATGATTAGCTTCTGCAGGAGGCATTTTGGACAGTCTCCTCTACCATTGTGGGTGGTTCCTCCCATGGACTGTGTAGTAAACTTAATAGTAGAACAGGTGTGACAGGAGCCCAGAGTAGCATAACCCATTCCTAGTAAGTATAGACTGTATCCTCGCCTTCCAAAGATAGACCTCATTGGAGCAAGGAACCCATTGTAGACTTGGTCATGGTAGCAGCAGCTACTTAAAGGGAGCCCTCAGGTGACGGCCCTGCAGCCCATCCCCTAGAGACAAGGTCAAGTGTGATGAACCATGCAAAGAAGCGTACTTTTGTTTCAGGCACCTTTGTTGTCAGAGCTCTGTTCCTTGATGCATATGACCTACTTCCAGTGAGAGCTCACTGAGAAGGTTGCCTTCCTAAGAAATTGCCAACAGACCGAATCACAAGTGAAAGTGATGCAGAACATTACCTTGCTATCCATGAGACTTGTACACAATGTAGCCAGTGTGGCAATTAAGACAGCTGGGACAGGCATAAGTGAAACACTGTACTTGATTCACATTGCGCAAATTGTGAAGAGCCCACTTTCAACTTTGGTCCAGAGAGAGTGGGCCTGTCAAAGAGAAGCTGCTTAAAAGTGAACCGGAAGTTAAAACTCTTTGCTGTTGGCACAAAGTTCTTTGACCAAAGATATCCTTTTCTAGGAACCAGAAGGGCCCAAAGAATGTCTGGTTCTGAATGTCCCAGTGACAGAAATTTTAGAGGTTTTTAGACTGGGTCTTCTGCTGCCTGAGGGTGTGTGCTTCTGTAGTGAATTTCATCATAGAGATAGAGGTGGTCTGTAAAAACAGGATTACACAGTTATTTTCCTGGGAAGCAACAGGTGCACCCCTGAGAATCTGGCAAGCTGTTGCATACTGGAGGCTGTCAGGGTTTGCTTATTCCTGCACAAGTAAGTGTGGTTGGCTATCACAGAAGGCAAATGGGTAAAGGGTGTACTATTCACAGACTGTACAATTCCATTTTTGGAAATGCCCAAATCTCACCTTCCTTCTAGTGCCAAACATCCCACCTCATCAAAGGGACGCAGCAGCAGAAATCATTAGCCTTTAGAAGATAGGCATTGAAGATGTCCATCTAGACCAGAGAAGGGCCCAGGGTTTATTCAAGATTCTTTCAGGTTCCCAAGAAAACCAAAGGCCTTAGGCCAATTTTGGATATCAAACACCTAACCCTTTATGTAAAGAAAACCAACTTATGGATGGTCACAGTGCAGGCCTACAGGAATGAGATTGGATGTGCTCAGTAGACCTCCAGGATGCCTATCTGCACATCAAAATAGCGAAGACTGCTGGAAGGTTCCTGCAGTTCTGACTATTGTCTAGCCCTCACCATTTTACACATCTGTCATTTGGTCTCATCACCACCCCAAGTTTTCACAAAGTTTATGGCAGTGGTTGCAGTTCATATGAGAACTGGGAGAATCAAGCATTTCCCTTACATAGACAGCTAGCTTCTTGTCTCTGCCATGAGAAAGATCTTAGTATAGACAAAGGATTGCTTGTTCCAGCTTTGTCTATTCCTGGGAATACTAGTGGACATTGAAGAGTTCAAGTTGGAGCTGTTGCATGCACGAGTCTTCATATGCTGCCATCTGGACACTGTACAAAAGATTGTGAAGTGAGGTTAGGATGTATACAAACCAAAGAAAAAATACAACACCTGCAGCATAGAAGGTGAAACATTACTACCAGTAACACCGATAACACCTCCAAAAATGCCCCATCAAGCCAGGGCTTTTGAAACTATCAATCCAGCATCAAAAATGGACTTCTCAGTTCAGAGTTGATCCAGAAAACCTGTTTATTAACGAGCCATACACCATAAAATTTCAACGAAAAACTGTCAAGCACTTGTGCCAGAGAAAATTTGCAAAGCATTCCTAAGGGGAACCTTTCACCTTTGTCCTTCTATTAAAGAACCTGCCCCATTGTGAGGTTTTCATCCTGGAACCTCATTCTCCAGGGAACTCAGAACACCTTAAGTATTTTTCATGGAAAACATTTTTCTAGTAGCTATTATAGCAGCTAAAAGAGTCTCTGAACTGCAGGCTGTATTATATTGTCTCTCATACTTCATGTTCCACAAAAATAGAGCCTTCCTGTGAACCAACTCTTCCTTCTTACCAGAAGTGGCATCTGAAATTAACATTAACTTATCTATTAGTCTGCCAGTATCTCTCCCCCCATATTCGGTCATAGGAGAGTATACACTGTGCTGTGTAGATGTCCCCAGGGAACTCTGGTTTGATCTTTGAAGAACTAGTCACCAGAAAGTGCAATCTGTTTGTTTCATTTGCATCTCACAAGTTGGGTCAAAATATCCAAAGTGACACATTGTAGTTGGCTGGTGGACTACATCACCTTTTCATATGCCTGTAGTAATAAAGCTTTACCCAACAAACCAAATTCATGTGCTACTGCCACTTCATCAGCTGTCAACAAGAATTCTTCAGTTGGCAATATCAGTAGTACAACGATGTGTGCTTCACTGCATGTTTGTGCATGACACTAAAATGGGTATGATCTCTATGTCCTCACCCTGCTCGGTAGTATTCTGTCTTGATGCCAGCCAAGATGAATGTCTGGAGACTTTCATTCAGTACTGAAGTGGGAAGGACTGGATAATTTATGATACTGTACTTATAATGTTGGATCTTCATTATCAGTGTTCATCCACTTCATTAAGTCCTCCCTCCCTCCTTCCAAATGATATCTTTCTTATTATCCTAACAGATCTTGTAGACAGTCCTGAGGCCTGTCTTAGATGGCCTGAAGCAGACTCACTATGGTGTATCAGCGGAGGCTAGGTGCACTGTGGAAACTGAGGGAGGAGCTTGAGCTTTGGAGAGAAACATGGATGCCGGTTTGATTTGCCTGCAGCAGCCAGCCCTTTGGGTATTGAAGTGGGTGAGCATGGATAATGAAGCTCTAGCTTTATGGTAAGTACATTTTGTGTACATTGTAAGAGGTTTAACAAACAAAATTAAGAAGGGGAAGCAGTTTGGGGCTATTTTTATTGTAGATAAATGTTCACAGCTATGAAAATAAAATAAGCCAGCTCTGAGTGAATAAAATAAAAAAGGCAAGATTAAGGAAGTCATAGACATGAGTGGGAGGGGAGTTGAAACAGAGATTCTGAAAGTTACCACTTCACAAGTTTTTCATGTTTAGAAAGATGAGAAACAAACAGATGTTCTTTGTGTTTCACTGTTGCAGTCAACACACTTGGGTTATCCTGCCAGGGGTAGCCCTCAGTCGGCCCAAATACCAGAGGCTTAGTATTTCTGCATCGGTTGCTGTCACTCCAGGACTGATGTTGGATAGTCAGTGGTAAAAAAATAAGACAGCCGATACCATTACATGAGTCTTTCTTACCGAGGAGCCCAAAACAGAAGCAGTTTGCACGAGTGCTGATCAGCAGCTACCTGAGTTTCGTTTACGAATTGAAGTTGAAGTCTTCTAAAGCTAAGTACCCTGTTGGGGATCCTATTTTCTTGCGCTAACCTATGTCAGAAAAAGTTAACAATTGTCTCACCTGTGGAAAGCAAAAGCACCGTGACTTCCATTTTTACTGTGTCACCTGTTTAGGCCCAGACCACGACGTACCTCGCTGTTGCTTTTGTGCTTTGTTCAATGCCAGAACTATACGTAGTCGGGTCCTTATTGTAGCTGCTCTTAGTCCCTGTATTCCGATATGGCTTCGGTAAGCCACCCGACTACTGATCTTCCGAAAAAATGTAAGGATAAAGACAGAGACAGACCGCACAGGTCTAAAACTGACGGCGACGCTTCTGTTAAGCTAGTCATCAGTTCTCGGGTCCTTATTGAGGTGCTTTCACAACCCCTGATGCCTGCTTCTCTGGATTCGCAGGCCGCTACTGAGACCAGTTCGGAGTCCAGTATGCTGCAAGACTCTTTGGTCACTAAGGATCCTGTGGATGTCTCTACCTTGGATGGCTCTGGAGCCGCTGAGCAGGCAAAGGCTTCTTAAGAAGTTCTGATACACTACACAAATCAATTACTTCTTTTGCGTCTTCGGTTCTTTCTAAAACTACTGAGTTTTCAAGGCCCAGGGTACGAACTATGCCTAAAAAAACTGACAACCCAAGCGCATGCACCTGCTTCCATGCCTCAATCTCAAATGCTTAAAATGGTGGAAGACCTTATCATGCTTATTAGGGAAGACAGCCTACTCCTTCCAAAAGAAAAAGAGACTTGTCCCCAGCAGTTTTGTCTGACCAGGAGTCCAGTGACTCGGAGGTTTCTGAATATGAAGACATGCAACCCCTATCTGCTTATGATGATTCAGATGCAAAGGAATACATTCCTTCTGCCTCTCCTCCAGAGGATTTTTCATTTGGTGAAACCCTACATACTTTATGGGAGCATTTCCAATGGGAATATCAGGGCTATCCTCAGTCCAAAAAGAGACTCGGGGAATTCATAGATTTACCACAGCACAGATCTTTAGCCATTCCTCCTGTCTTGGATGTTGTGGATGATGTCTTTATGGAATCCAGTTTGACTCCTGGCACCCTTCCTCCTGCTCCCAGGAAACCTGACCAGTATTACAGAGTCCCTGACTTTCTCAAATTCCTTTTCAAAAATCCTACTGCTGACCCAGAGGTCATCTCCCAAGGACCTAAAGGAATAAAAGCAACCACAGCTAAGAATCCCACCCCCTCGGACAGGGATTCCCGAGCTTTAGACAGATGGGGTAAAAAAAGTATACACCTCTGCAACTCTTGCCATTAGAGCACTAAATTGTCACTTCCACATGCTGAAATACCAACAACATACCATGGAACCCTTCAAACAAAAAAATATCTACCTTTCCTGCTTTTGCAGAAAATAAAAAATTACAAGAGCTTATGCATTCTGCAAGCCAAGTTACTAAACACACCTTTCAATGTGGCTTTGACACCCTAGAAGCATCTTGCAGGGCAGCAGTCACTGGTTCTGTACTTAAAAGGCATACTTGGCTTAAGGAACAGACCTTGCCAGACCGTGTCACATCAAAACTATTGGACGCACCATTGAACAAAGACAATTTGGCACCAAGGCAGAAGAGGTCTTAAAAAAGATTTAAGATAAAGCTAAATCTGTGCAGACAGTTAAAGACTTCTTACAGGTCCAGCCTCCGAGGTTCAGTAGGCATTGCCCCTCCAAGCACTGGTCCTTTCCAGCCCCCTCCAGGCCAGCTTAGCCAAGGACTAGGGGCAAGCAGATCCCCCCGGCAGCAGTCCCAGGGAAAGCAGAGATCCAAGCAATGGAGTTCCTCCACTTCAAAGACAGGGAGTGTTAAGCCACCCCCTTATGGAAAGAACTCACAATGACTTTACACTTCCACCCCTTACCTTTGCCCACCTACTTGTGCCCCCTAGGAGGAAAATTCTCATCCCATGCAAACAACTGGGCCTCTATTATCAATGACCGAT
The DNA here is from genome assembly GCF_019279795.1 of Protopterus annectens. Classification (NCBI taxonomy): domain Eukaryota; kingdom Metazoa; phylum Chordata; order Ceratodontiformes; family Protopteridae; genus Protopterus; species Protopterus annectens. The sequence continues at coordinate 914,727,585 of NC_056729.1, forward strand.
GGGTTCTAAACATAGTGTCCCAGGGATACAAATTTTATTTCCACACACTGCCCACCCCAAAAGTTTTCCCAGATCTTCCTCCAAACCAGTGGGCAGAGGCCAAAAAACAAGTCCATTCCCTGCTCTCCATAAGGGCAACACAGCCTGTTCCTGCAAGTCAGATAGGCCAAGGTTTCTACTCCAGGCTTTTCCTGGTACCCAGAAAAGAGTGCACCTGGTGCCCAATCCGCGATCTTTCAATTCTAAACACCTTCCTGGTGATACCAAAATTCAAAATGCTTACCCTCCAGCAGATTTTTCTTATGCTTTCCAAGGATGCTTGGTTATCCACCCTAGACCTAAAAGAGGCCTACCTACACATCCCAGTCAGGGAACCTTGCAGGAAATGTCTACGTTTCAGGGCAGGATCTATGCACTTTCAATTCTCTGTGCTTCCCTTTGGCTTATCCACTGCTCCCAGAGTTTTCACAAAATGCCTGGCTCCAGTCATTGCTTTTTGCAGACAAAGAAAAATTAAAATTTACCCCTGCTTAGACTGCCTGATTCGGGCAGACAGGGAAAGCTGTTACAGCACCTGACCTTTGTAAAGGACCTTCTGACCTCCCTGGGGTATACTATAAACAAAAATAAATCAAAACTAGTCCCCACTCAAAAACATTTATTCCTGGGAGCAAGCCTGGACACAGCATCCCAGATGGCATTCCTTACTCCAGAAAAACAAGCCTACCTGACAGGCTACTTCTCACAACTAGCCACCAGAACCCATTTATCCGCAAGGAAAATCCTGCAGGCTGTAGTGTTCATGGCCTCCTGCATTCTACTCATTCCATATGCCAGACTGCATATGAAGAAACTACAATGGTACCTAAAAAGCCTTTGGTGTCAACACTCTCAGGACCTGGAAACTAGGATACCCTGTCTAAGGAAAGATTTTCTTTGGTGGGCAGCAGCATGCAACCACAACAAGGATCTTCCCTTCTCACAACCCCATGCCGCCCAGACCCTTACCACAGATGCATCAGATTATGCATGGGGTGCACACCTGGACAGCAGGTGCATTCAGGGCCATGGAGTCCAAATCAAATACATGTGCACATCAACCAAAAAGAGATGCTAGTTGTTTAGCATGCTCTGACAGCTTTCAGACCCCCTACTCTCCCCGGGGCCTCTACTGATCAAAACAGACAACACTACAGTGATGTGGTATATCAACAAGCAGGGAGGGACTCACTCTTATCCCCTCTGCAGGCTCCCCATGACCCTTTGGCACACAGCTTCAGCCATGCAAATTCACCTGCTAGCACAATTCCTGCCAGGTTCCCTAAACTCTCTTACAGACAACTTAAGCAGAAACCTGCTAGACCCACACAAGTAGCAGCTAGACCACAGAATCTTCAACCTTGTAACCCAGAAATGGGGCACCCCAAAGGTAGACATTCTTGCCTCCCACAACAATCACCAGCTCAGCAAATTCTGCACCAGGGGAACCTCACAGCAAGACCTGGAAAGTGGATGCTGTATCCTTCCAATGGGTAAACCTTTCAATCTTTGCATTTCCCCCTCTACCACTAATTTCGGGTATACTTTATTAACTCGAATGTTCAAAAGTTCGAATGCATAAAGATCGACACATATGCATCAAACTCTTAAATGTTCGAATGTTAATAAAGAAAAAAATACACAGGAAAAAACAAAAGATGTAGGCGGGAGGCAAGCCCCCCTGCACCCCCCACACCCTCCTTTCCAGCCAGCTGCTACTGCAGACTTAAAATTCCTTTCTTGAAAAACAGCTTTCCTTTTAGCAATCACTTCAGCAAGAAGGATATCTGAATTACAGGCCCTTACGGCAGTGGAGCCTTTCATCATCTTTCATGCGGACAGGGTGTCTCTCGGGACCAATCCCTCCTTCTTAATTTGCCAAACTTCTTTCCTAATCCACAGAACAAAGGGGAACAGATTCTGCACTCTTTAGATGTGCACAGATAACTTGGATTCTACTTGGACAGGACTAAACCTCAAAGGAAATCTGAACAACTGCTGGTGGCATTTGCTGCAGGGGCAGAGGGGAAGGCTATTTCAAAGCAAACCATTTCCAAATGGATAGGCCATTGCATTCATTTCTGCTACAAGCACCATGAAAAACCTGTCCCACAGGGGATCAGACACCACTCAACCAGGGCTGCATCTATCTCTACAGTCTTTCTCAGAGGCGTCCCTACCAGGGACATCCTAGAAGCTGCTAGCTGGAGTTCTGTACATGCTTTCACCAAGCATTATCATCTGCCAATTGTCTCTAAATCCAGAGCTGGCTTTGCCACTGCAGTCTTTCAGGGCCTTATAGCTGGTCTTAATGCTATCTAAATTCCTCCTCCCATCCTTAGCTTTGGGAATCTACCCAAATGTGATGACTGCAACAGTGAAACATGAAGAACATAGTACAGTTGTGTACACTTACCATAAATGTAGATGTTAGAGTGTATTCACTGTTGCAGTCTTTGTCCCCTCCCCCCACTCCTTACAGGGAATTTTTGGTATTTACTTTCTACTGCTGGGTGTTATTCTACCATAACCTAGCTCCCTATTTGGGGTCTCCTGACAGTTGGGGCAAGAAAAACTGATGTAATGGTGTAGGCTGCCTGATTTTATACCACTGACAATCTGTTGTCAGTCCTGGAACTACAGCAGCCGACGCAGAAATACTAAGCCTCTTGTATTCAGGTCGACTGAGGGCTACCCCTGGCAGGATAACCCAAGTGTGATGACTGTAACAGTGAATACAATCTAACATCTACATTTATGGTAAGTATACACAACTGTACTTTACCTGTATAGATGGAGACAAGAACATTCCCTCATATAATCTGATTAACCTAAAAAAAAATTTTTTTTCAGGAGGTAGCTCACAGGTTTGGCACATGCAGTTGAAAACAGGTTTCCTGAGTGGAGAAGGTATAACACCTGACCAAATGTCTCCTTATTTTCCCACATGGGGTCTGTACCCCATGTACTACTTAGAATCTGCTCCAGAGTCATTATAGTCTTTTGTAGGGAGGGGGGAAAACTTCCTAGTGATTCCCATCCTCTGACTTATTTTTTCCCCAGGTAACCATTTTTGTAATTTGGCTGAATTGTTTTTGATTGTACAGCCTTCTCCCCTCAGATACAGATGTATACTCCATGAATATTTGCCCAGCTTACTGAAGACCAGACCGTCTACGGAAGGTATTTTGTATTTTCTTTGTAGGGTTGCTGTGCTACCTTGCATCATCTTATTTATTTATTTTTTTTATATTTAAATATATTATACTTATGATATGATCTTAAGTTGATGATGTAGATTTCATGGTAGTTGAAACTTGAATTTGACCACTGATGAATGATGAAATGTTTGTATGTTTTTTTTTTTTTTTAGTTAGTTTCTGTTTAATTTTGGTGATATTTTGCCTTTTTTGATGTCCTTTAACACTTACTTCACTATCACCTTTGCAATGTCAATATACTTAAATTATTTCTTTGGAAATCTTGTGCTTCTGGACACCCACATTGTTGTTTACAAGTTGTTTGTGCAGCTTATTTTTAAAAATATTTTACTGAAATCCTAACTAACTTCATTTAAGTTATTCATTGCTTGGCTAGATGAATTTGTTTGCAAAATATTAGCCTTTTTAATGATTTTCTATTTTAATCATATCAAAAATATGTACAAAATAAACTCTGCACTTTGAAAGAGGCAAGTAACTACCTTACTTGTATAGCCCAGTAGAAACGTTTCATTCATGACTCGCATGCAAAATGCACTGCTCTCCTTGTCTGATTAAAAAATATAAGGGGTTTATGTCACTTAGTGAACAGCAGTGTGAGAGGTGCTGGTTTTGGAAGGTTGATAGTTTGTTGTAAAATCTGACTTCCTCACAACTGATGCGAATAGATGCTTAGAGGTAAGGATGTTGTTGCAGGAGTATTTCCTTCCGAATTTCTGTGACAGTGAGTACATCACACAGCTGTACTTTAGTATGACTTTTCAGGGAGTCTAAAAATGTACTTCTGAGAGAGATTGCAAGATATTGTAATATATTTATCATTGTTTTGTTTTGCTGTATTACCTTGTAATTCACTACTTTATAATGCTTTTCTTCATTCCTTGCATTAATAAATTTTGCTACTAAATATTTTATCGTTCACTCTGTATGTTAACACATTTTGCCACTTATTTTATAAAGCTATGAAGATTTACTTGCTTGTGTACACTGAAGCCTTATTACACCATTAAAAGAAATGTATTTTCACTTTGCAGTGTTCTCAGGATCTTCATCAAGTACAAAATATGACCCTGACATTCTTAAGGCAGACATTTCAACTACACGAGTAAGGGTAAGGTTTTCTAATGCCTTGACTTTTTATTTTTAAATGCATGTAACTTTGATACTAAATATCAGTGTCATGCTTGTTAGAAACATGTAAAATGACTGTTAGTATTGTACAGGTTTTTTCCAGATTTACCTAGACAACTGCCTCATTCCAGCAGAATCCTTGGAAGGAATAGACAAGGCTTTGGAATTCACCCTGAATTGCTTCAGGGACTTGGGTCTTACTGTCATCAAGAACAAATTCAATCTGGCCCCTTCAAGAAATCAGTTATGCCTGGGGCACACTTCAGCACCAGTCATCTCAGAGCCTTCCTCCCAGAGGATGAGGCCTCTTACTTAAAACTATACTTCTAGAAGATTTTGCAGTAGTTGTCAATGACAGTTTGATAGTTCCTTAGTTTACTAGGTGACGTGGCATTCTGCATTCTAATGGTATTTGTGGCCTGCCCTGCTGCACACAAAGAAGCTTGAGCAGGCGAAGTCTGAACACCCAGTCCTTGGAGTCCTGCATTTTCATTTTTCCTTGCACCAGGAAAGAGATCTTGTGATAGATAGCACAGCTGCAACTTATTAGGGGTATGTTTTTAAGGGCAGTCCAGCCCATTACAGGCCTCACAATGGACACTTTGAATCTATCCTGGTGTACTCACTTGTACGTTCTCCAAGTTCAAGGAAGCTGAGACAGGAAAATGAAGAAAAATTATAATATGTAAATGTGTAAGAAAGGATGGTTATGAATTTGCATTGAAGGCATTCACACATTATTAAGAAGATGGTGTCCTTCAATTTGTTACAGTTGATAAAACTGTGGTGTGGTACATAAGGTATGTGTGCCTCCCCTTGTTTTTATGTTCCGGCTTTCAGTGTAAGCATGGTATTAGCCCATTGGGTAAGTAGGATTCTGACAGCACCCTGTATCTCCCGACAACAAACTGTCCTAACAGAATGGCTGAGCTGATCTGAAGTATGCCCTCATGGATGTTGAACAGGGATTTTTTTTTGGATTGTATCAAGATGTGAAGGTACCAGAGATAGACCTGTTTGTCACCACAGAACAGGCAACTAAGTAACAATAACTGAAGCTTGGCAGATGGATGCATTCTGCCTGAATTGGAATTGTTTGTTTCTTTACACGTTGCCTTCTATACCCTTGACCCCCATAGCACTCCTAAAAGTCAAGGAAGAAAGACCAAGAACCTCAGAACATCAAGCTTTACTTTGCAGGGAACCATCTTCACTCTTCCATCAGGACAAAGGTGTCTGTCTATACAAACTTAGTGGCTGATTTAGGTCTTTGCACAGAGGTGTGCCCCCGTTTGAACTGTACATTGTACTGTACGACTTCCCTGTCATCTCTACTGCTTTTAGTAGTACAGTGAATGTCTATTTTCTCTCTATCTACTATGCTGATGTTTGGTCTGAAATTGGTAGTGCAGCATAGTAGCTAGAGTGAAAATTGGCATAGTAAAGTGGCATACAAGCTATAGTGAAAATCATTGTTGCGTACTAAAAGCTGTGAGCCTTCTTGCTGGAGGACCGAGGTTAGCAGCAAGCAAGAGTGAGTTTTTTCCCACACTCTTTCCCTCATTTGTGGCTGGTAAGTTGCTATGTTTTTTAATCCTGTTAATGTAACATCATATACTAAGGGTAGTGAGAGATTTGGGGCTGTCTGTAGATGAGTTAATATGTTATGATGTTTGCCGTTTGCTGTTGTCACAGTACCCTAAAGTGTATTATAGAATGAATGGGCAATTGGCTATTGTCCAAGCGTCTGGAGTGTCTTGGGAAACAAGTGGAGATTTCAGAAGAAGGGACTTGATAGGCAGCAGCGATGAGGGTCAGAAATTGACCCATACACCGAAAATACCTAGTGGTGCATTTTGCTCTTCCTGAGGGTAAAGATTTTACTATGTCTGAGGTTAACCACGATAGACAAATTGTATTTTTTCAATGATTGGATGTGATTATTATGCAAAATTTGTTTAAGAGGTTTGGTCTGCATTAGTGTCCCTATTGGTGCTAAGATTTTTTGTATTTGTGAATGTGATTATTTCTAACATGATCCAATTCTTAATCCTGATCGGTATGTTTTTATTTTAAATGTTTCATGTGTGTTTTAATGGTCTGAAGAAGTGGTTTTGTTTTACCGCGAAAGCACTTACCACTTTTGCTAATACATTTTTTTTTTCATCAGTCGTGGTAGCCTGGAGTTTCTTTTCCTAGTGGTTGAACTGGTTTTTACTTCACATTTTCATTCAGCAGTTTTTGTCTTGCTTTGGGATCTGGATAAAGTATCAGCAAGATAAAGAAGTTTGCCTTTGGGTAGACAAGACTGAAGTTATACTTTTAAATTTGGGCATCATGTGCTGCAATCTTAACTGTAGCTGTATGCATAGGCTTTCTCAAAATTATGACTAGAGGTTGGTGATCTGTTTTGATTTGGATAGGTCTACCATAAATATAGTCATGGAACTTTGAACATGCAAACACAATTGGCAAGAGCTTTTTCTCTATCTGCACATACTGGATTTCAGTTTGGGTTAGAGTCTACCCACTTGAAGAATGACTGCACCAAGACCAAATTTCAAAGCATCGCAAGAAAGAATAACTGGTTTATGAGCATCATAGCATCTAAGAGTTGGTGGACTGGCAATTTTCTGTTTCAGGACATCAAATGCTTTTTTGTGTTGCTCTAACCATGACCAAGATATATCTTTACGTGTCAACTCTCTGAGTGGTGCTAAAAGTTGGTTCAAGTCTGGAGTGAACTTGCCTAGGTAGTTTACCATGCCAAGAATACTTTGTAGGGTTTGAACATTGTATGGAGCTGGCATCTCGAGAATTGTAGTTTGCTTTGAAAGTTCTGGTCATAAGCCTGAACTGGTAAACAAATGACAAACTTAAGTAACTTCTCATAGCCTGAACTTGCACTTCTGAGTATTCAGCTTAAAATTCACTTCATGTGCTCTTTCCAGAACTTTCTGGAGGTTTCTTCCATGCTCAGCTTCACCATTACCTCCTACTTGAGTATCATCTACTTTAATTGCACACTGATAACCAGAAAAAATTTTCTCCATTGCACGCTGGAAGACTTCACTAGCAGAATTTATTCCAAATGACATTCTCAAAAATCTGTACCTGTCAAAAGGAGTACTGAAAGTGGTTAGCAATGAGAATTTGCAGTCAAGAAAAGCTTGCCAGAATGAACTCTCTGCATACAAAACAGAAAAAACAGTGGCATTTGGCATAAAAGCAATGACTTTTTCGACTGCACGCATTGGATGATGAGGTCTTTTCAGCACTTTGTTCAAATCTGTTGGATCAGTACATATTCTGATGATATCCGAGCTTTCCTTATGAGCCACAACCATAGAAGATCCCATTCAGGAGATTCATCAACTGGACAAATTACACCTTGCTGCACCATTTTATCTAGTTCAGCTTTGACTCTGTTCTGCATAGTTAAAGGAACTTTCTGAGCTGGTCTGACAACTGACCTGACTTCAGGGTCTAACTTCATGGAGTACACAACTGGATGTTTGCCTAGTTTTCTTCGAAAAGATCAGCATGGGTAGAAAAAATAGACTGGGCAAAATTGGAACTGTGGTCTTTTAAGCTTACATGGTGCAGTTCCTTATTAAATGAAAGTAGTCCCATTTTCAAACTGTCTCTGAGGCCTAATAATGACTATTGTATGCCTTTTGACCACATAAAATTGGAAGTCATAGCTGTTTCCAGCAGAGTAATATGAAAGCACTACTGAGCCTTCGGTTTGAATTTCTTCTCCACCATAAGCAACAAGCTTCACACACTTTGCCAAATTAAGCTTCTCACCAGCACATACTCTAGCAGATGTTTCTGCTGACATAACGTTGCACTTTGGACCTGTGTCCACTTTGAGCTCTATGGAAGATCCATTTTCCTGAACAGTACAAAATACTTCATTCTTTGCACATAAATCTACTGTATTGACTGTTTCATTAAGCACAGACACACCATCAACATAAAAAGCAGGATCACAGCTTTCTAATTGATCAACTTGTCCCTTTGAGTGTTCTGTCTAAAGAATAAGCCTCTTTTGATTTACAAAACCTTTGGAAATTATTTCACTTTTTACTTATGTGGCATTGCTGACCAAAAGCTAAGCACTTTTCTCTCTTAGACACGATTGCCACCACAGTTACAACAGTTGACTGTGAGGCTAGGTTTGGGAACATGCTTTGTGTTTCCTGACTCACCCTTGTGCTTCATGGAGACTCTGTGCACTCTGGAATTTGCTGGAAGGCTGTGGGGTTTCCCAGTGACTGATGCAGGGTTCACAGTTGCTGTTGTGCTTGGGGCCTGTTCCTTTTAATCACATGATGTATACTATCAACCTTAGCTTTAAAATATACTGGAAGCATGCATTTCTCATTTGTAAGCATATTTGTGTGCTTTTCTGTGAGCTCATGCTTGACAGATTTCAACAGCCTCATTCAAAGTTAAATTGCTGTCATGAAGCAAAATCTTTCTCACAGCATCCTCTTTAATACCACACGCAAGTCTCTCTTTATCAGTTCATCCCTTAAATCACCAAATCTACATGTTTTAGCCTTGTTTCTCAAGTCAGTTATATATGCTGCAAAAGTTTCACCAGGCTTTTGATCCCTTCTGTAAAATAAGTGCCTTTCTGTGAAGACTGGTAGAGATGGGTGAAGGCTGCCAGTCTAGCCAAATAGAATTTGATACATAATTTTATCATTTGTAAATGCGAAATATTGAATTTAAAACAATGTGGCAACATTGCCATCTGCTGTAAAGAAAGCGAAGTCAAGCATTTCTTGTTGGTCCTTTGAAATTAAAATTGTTTCATCACTACCCTTCATGTTTGCAAGTCTGCTCCAGTCTGGCTAGATGAAAGCTTCCTGCCTGTTGTTGTAAGGCTAAAGTTAATTACCAGAATTTACATATGGAATGTCCTTTGTTGCTCTAAGTATAAAATAATGTAAATGCAGTGTCTGTGTGGCCTGAGAACTAGGAAGGTGTAAAAGATAATGTAATGTTTAGCAGAACTGTAGTTTCAATTTAAACAGTGCACGCTAGAGATTATTAAGCATTTTGATCTTGGACATCTAACTCAACACTGTCTTATGCTCTCTTAAGTTATCTTAGAAGTGTTTTTTCTTGTAGAAATAGCTAGGACTATAAAAATTAGCCTAAGTGTTTTTTTTTGTTATGTCAGAACTGTACTACTGAATTATTTTAAGTTTCTGTGTGATCTCTGAACTCTTGAATAGCACTTTGATGTAGTAGTATTGTCTTGTTTTTTCAGTATTTATTATTAAATATTTTAAACCCTTTTCAACTGTGGCTGGTTTATGTAGCGATAATTTAAGCTGTAGAGTACATTGCATATTTATAGAGTTTACTAAGTCACTCCAAATAAGCCTTGACTGATTAGTCTGTGAAGTTGTATAAATACTTAAGTGTGTGTGTGTGTCAGCTACTTGGGCAGAGACACGAAGCACTGGTTGGACAGAGGGTACTGGAGGTTAGCTTGCCAACTAGGCTGAGATCTGGACCCTATAGTAGTGCCAGTAGGGAGTCTTATTGGGGTCCTGGAGAGCAAGGAAGCAACCAGCCCCAGACTGACTGATCTCTGCGTGCTCTTAAGAGAAATTGCACTTTACTGTGTGTGTTTGTTATCCTTTCCTCATATATGAGACACTCTCTTTAGTATTAGTGGTGAGGATTGAGGCTTCTTGATTGCTGTGCCAGGGCACGGGTGGCACATATTAATTGGTGGCAGTGGTTGGGATATCCTCATATTAATTGGTTTGCAGTGGTGGGATCCAAGTCACATACTAATTGGTGGGCATTAGTGGAATATCCACATCACATATTAATTGGTTGGCAAATACTAATTGGCTTGTAGTGGTGTGGGTAGAGTGAATCCTGTATCATGTGTACAGTGAGCTTTGAAGGTATTTTGTACTCTAAAACAGCCACGCAGTGAATACTCAAGAGTTAGATCACAATTGTTTTATTTTTTTTGTTAGCTTAGTTAGTCAGGATGAGCAGGCAGCATGTCAGCAGAGGAGTATGGAAAGCTGACAAGGAGCCAGCTGGTGGAGATGTGCCAGGCTAGGGGACTGGTGCATGGAAACCTGACTAAGGCAGACCTGATTGCAGCCTTGGTTACAGCTGCATCAGAAAACAGCATCCAGGAGGGCAATCAGACTGGCAGTGGAGATGCAATATCCTCGGACAATGGACAGCTTAACCTTCCTGCAGTCGACTTAAAAATCCAGCTGGAGCTAAACAGACTTGAGTTGGAGGCCAGGCATTTGGAGATAGAAGCCAAAGAAAAGGAGCATCAGAGGTGGCATGAGAGGGAAATGCTGACTCTTCGCCAGAGTCATGGAGGTAATGGGGAAGGGAGTAACTGGGCCCCAGACGCACAACAGGTCAGTAAATTTCTTCCACAAGTTAGAGGGGGATAATTTTGATAGCTTCATTCGTATGTTTGAGAGGGTATGCAAACAGTATAGAGTTGACCAAAGGCTCTGGGTACAGTTCCTGACCCCCTTACTCCATGGGAAAGCTGTAACTTTTTTGTCAAAAATGCCTGACTCTGTTTTGATTATACTGCTGTAAAAAAATGTCTCTTGGAATGTTTTAAGCTAACACCTGAAATGTATAGGAAAAAGTTTTGTGAGCATAGACGCAAGGCAGATGAAAGTGTGTGTGAATATGTTGCTGAACTGAGCACTTATGTTCATAGATGGGTGAGTGGATGTTAGGTCACCACTTTTGAAGGGCTGGCAGACCTTTTAGTGAGAGAACAAGCCCTTAGCACTTTGCCTGAGGACATGAGGATCTGGTTAGCTGATAGACAATGTGCTACTTCAGATGAGTTGGGGAAGAAGGGAGACCTATACCTGGCCAGCAGGGCAGCCCTGCACAGGAAGGGGACCCCCAGTACTGCTCATGGGTCTAAAGGAACCCATGGTGGGCAGCACAGACTGACGCAACAGACTTTGCCAGTAGCAGGGGAAGCCACTAGTCAAGGTACACGTCCAGGAGCTAGGGTTAAATGTTTTGAATGCAACCAGTGGGGCCATGTGGCATACAGGTGGCCATGGAGGCAAGGTGAGGAACCATAGGTGAGGGAAGCCAGTAAGTGGGAAAGACAATATGCCAATAGCAGGTTGTCTTGAGACAACAGTGGTACTAAACTACCATCCTGCAGATGTCCTGAGAGGGAAGGATTTGGATGAAGCAGTACCCTGTGCTTATGCAGTTACATGTGGTCAGGCTAGGAGACAAGCATGTGGGTCTGGTAGCCTGGAGGAGACCCAGACAGTCTGCATACTTGCAGCCAGGACTGGTGAGGTGGTTACATCAGGAATGGAGCTACTTTGTAGCAGTGAGACTGAATGTGAGCAACAGCTGTTTGTGGGTACTGATGTTCCCTTGGACAGAGTGACTGCAAAGGTAGAGGTGAGTAGTAGTAGTACCCAGGCTGAGAGTGAGGCATCACTGTTGGAGGATGCTAGACTTCCTGTGGAAGGAGAGCTGGGAAGGGTTACAAGGAGAGAGTTGAGACAGGCTCAGCTCTCGGACCCTACATTGCAAGGCCTGAGGCAGGTAGCTAGGGAGGCACTTGATTCTCAAGGAAAGGGGGAATCTGCATACTGGGACAAAGGTTTACTATACAGAGAATGGACTCCTAGGGGAGGGCTAGAAGGTGAAAGAGTACAGCAGTTGGTAGTGCTTAGAGCCTACTGTCTGGCGCTTCTAGCCATATCCCATGATATTCCCTTTGCAGATCATATGGGCATAAAACATACAAAGAGGCATATTATGCAGAACTTCTATTAGCCTGGAATTGTCAGAGATGTAACGGGATACTGCAGGACATGTGAGCAGTGCCAAAAGGTAGGTAAGGCAGGAGACAGTGTGAGAGCTCCTTTGTTGCCTTTGCCTGTGATTGAGGAGCCATTTCAGAGGGTAGCTATATTGTGGGTCCTCTGGGTACCCCAAGTTCCACAGGGAAAAAGTATATCCTAGTGGTAGTGTATTATGCTACACGATACCCTGAGGCAGTGGCTTTGTTCTCCATTGAGGCAGAGAAGGTGGCAAATGCTTTGTTAGAGATTTTCAGCAGGATGGGTTTCCCAAAAGAAATACTGTCTGACAGAGGTGCCAATTTCATGTAAGACCTGCTGGCTGGTCTTTGGAAGTCCTGTTGGGTGAAGCACATGAAGATCCCACCCCCTACCATCCCCAGACGAATGGTCTTGTTGAGAGCTTAAACTCTACAATCAAGTCCATGCTACAGCATTTGCAGATCAGTTTAAGAGGGAGTGGGAGAAATAGTTTCCCCATCTGTTTGCTTACAGAGAGGTTTCCCCAGGAATCCACAGGGTTTTCACCCTTTGAATTGCTGTATGGGCATAGGGTGAGGGGACCTCTAGATTTAATTTGAGATGAGTGGGAAGGTGAGTGTGAGTCTCACAAGGTCTCTGTTGTGGCATATGTCCTAAACCTCATGACAAAGCTCTGGGAACTCATGGGCTTGGCCCAGGAGAACCTGGCAGAAGCCCAACAACAGAAAAAGTAGTGGTATGACAGGAATGCCCGAGCTAGAGATTATGCTGTGGGGCAGCAGGTAATGGTTCTCATTCCTGTCAGACACAACAAACTGCAAGCAGCTTGGGAGGGACCCTACAAGCTTTTAAGAAAGGAAAGTGATAACTACATTGTGGAGCTGCTAGGCAGATGGCAGGGGCACAAATTTTACCATGTTAACGCGATGAAACCTTACCATGAATAGGGGGCCCTTGTGCTGAGCATTTGCAGTGGATTGCAGGAAGAGTCTGAGGGAGATCTGGGGACTGATCTCCTCAGTGAGGCTCGGGCTGACACCTCAGTGGAAAGGGTAGCAATATCCCAGCAGCTATCTCCTACCCAGGTTCGAGAAATCCAAGCAGTGTTGCAGGAATTTGGGGACATGTTCACTGGGAAACCAGGGTGCACCCACCTGGTGCAGCACCAGGTGGATACAGGACCGTAAAGGCCTATTAGGCAGGCCCCTTATAGGGTGCCTGAGAGAGTCAGACTGACTTTGAGGTAAGAGGTACAGGAGATGTTGGAACTAGGGGTGATTCAAGAGTCCAACAATCCCTGGGCCTCCCCAGTGGTGCTGATGACAAAGGAGGATGGCAGCACCAGGTTTTGTGTGGACTATAGGAAATTAGTCACACAGAGTCGGATGCTTACCCCATGCTTAGGACAGATGAGGCCCTAGAGCAGCTGGGTGGGGCTAAGTATCTTACAACAATTGATCTTACCAAGGGTTACTGGCAGATGCCCTTGACTCCCAATGCTAAAAAGAAGTCAGCCTTTGTGTCTCCTTTTGGCTTGGTTGAGTTCACAAAGATGACCTTTGGGATGAAGAATGCCCCAGCGACTTTCCAGAGGCTGGTAGTTCATATCCTAGTAGGAGCTAGAGGGTTTGCCCTTGCTTACCTAGATGATATTGCCAGCTACAGCCATTCCTGACCAGCGCACCTTCAGTATGTCAGGGAGGTGCTGGGCAGACTACAGAGGGCAGGGGTGACCATTAAGCCGAGCAAATGTCAGCTGGGTATGGCAGATGTCTCCTACCTAGGACATAGATTGATGAGTGGTAAGATAAGGCCAGAACCTGCCAAAGTGGAAATCATTCAGGCATGGCCTGCACCTGTTACTAAAAAGCAGGTGAGGGCATTTTTAGGGACAGCAGGGTACTACAGAGAGTTCGCCCCCAGTTACAGTACCATAGCTGCTCTCCTCACAGACCTGACAAGGAAGAACAGGCCAGATAAGGCAGTGTGGACCCCAGCATGTGAGCAGGCATTCCAGAAGCTTATAGAAACTTTGGGAGGACTCCCTGTGTTAGCCAATCCAGATTACAGCAAATAATTTGTTGTGCAGGTGGCAGCTTCGAACCATGGTGAGGGGGCTGTACTTAGCCAGATTTCTTCAGAGGTGGAAGAACACCCAGTGATTTATCTCAGTCATAGGCTCCAACCCAAGGAAAAATGCTATGCAGCTGTAGAAAATTAATGTCTAGCCATAGTGTGGGCCCTGCAGAAACTTCAGCCTTACCTGTATGTTAGAAAATTCACTGTTAAGACAGATCACAACCCTCTAACATGGTTAAACAGAGCCAGCCAGTAAAATGCCAAGTTTCTAAGATGGAGCCTGGGGTTGCAAGCATATATGTCAGTGCAGTACCGCAGTGGGGGGTAGCAGTGCCAATGCAGATGGGCTTTCAAGACAGGGAATTGGGGTGAGGTACACTCAGATAGACCTAACCCTCTCAAGCAATGTTTCTCAAGGACCACTTGAAAAACTAGCTTGAGTTCTCCCAGGGGGCGAGGGGAATGAAGACTGGTAGAGATGGGTGAAGGCTTCCAGCCTAGCCAAATAGAATTTGATACATAAGTCAAGCATTTCTTGTTGGTCCTTTGAAATTAAAATTATTTCATCACTGCCTTTCATGTTTGTAAGTCTGCTCCAGTCTGGCTAGATGAAGGCTTCCTGCCTATTGTTTTAAGGCTAAAGTTAATAACCAGAATTTACATGTGAAATGTCCTTTATTGCTCTAAGTGTGAAAGAATGTAAATGCAGTTTGTGTGGCCTGGGAACCAGGAAGGTGTAAAAGCTGATGTAATGTTTAGCAGAACTGCAGTTTCAATTTAAACAGTGAGAACCAGAGATTAAGCATTTTGATCTTGGACATATAACTCAGTACTGTCTTATGCTGTCTTAAATAAGTTATCTTAAAAGTATGTTTTCTTGTAGAACTAGCTAGGACTATAAAGCTTAGACGAAGTGTTTTTCTGTTATGTCAGAACTGTACTGCTGAATTATTTTAAGTTTCTGTGCGATCCCTGAACTCTTGAATAGCACTGTGGTGTAGTAGTATTATCTTGTGTTTTCAGTATTTATTATTAAATATTTTAAACCCTTTTCAACTGTGGCTGGTTTATGTAGACATAATTTAAGCTCTGGAGTACATTGCATATTTATTGAGTTTACTTTCTAAGTCACTCCAAATAAGCCTCAACTGATTAGTCACACTTACCAATTGGATAATAATATTGCATAATGGTAATTGGACACCCTTTTAGGGGCCTTTGGGTAGCTGATAATTATTAGCTGGTGGTGGTAGGAATTGCTACAGTATAGTCTGGGTATAGGGGCACAGCTGTAGAATCTGTGTCAGCCTTTCCCGGGCGTATCTGTGAAGTTGTATAAATACTTATCTCAGTGTGTGTGTGTGTGTGTTTGTCAGCTACTTGGGCAGGGACATGAAGCACTGGTTGGACAGAGAGAGTACTGGAGATGAGCTTGCCAGCTAGGCTGAGATCTGAACCTTATAGCAGTGCCAGTGGGGAGTCTTATTGGGGTCCTGGAGAGAAAGGCAGCAACCATCCCCAGACTGACTGTGATCTCTGTGTGCTCTTAAGGGAAATTGCACTTTACTGTGTGTTATCCTTTCCTCATATATGAGACGCCCTCTCTGGTGTTAGTGGTGAGGATTGAGGCTCCTTGATTGCTGGGCCAGTGCACGGGCGTCACACTTTCCATCATAATATTCATTTGAGGGTTACTCATTTCTCTAAATTTACATTTTAAGCTCTGAGGGTCTTCCCTTGACTCAGCTGGTACCACTATATGGTAGTTTTCCCCTTCCCCCTGCAAACACAGCAGGTGCATACACAAATGAACTCTCTATTTATATGGCTTTTGACCAGCTAAATTAAGCAGAATAAATGCCCTTGTATGGTCATTTTTATCAGAAAATGCAGTTGTATGACAGCACTCCAATTCTCTGCAATATTATCAAAGACAAGAGGAGCTGGTCTTCAAAATTCTTCAACCATGCCAACAAATTATAGTAAAACACAATGCAATCCAGACCCCCTTGTAATTGTATACAAGCATGCACACACATCAGGTGCTTGAAATAGCATTTGAATGCACAGTAAACTCCTCAAAATACTGTACTTTGCGAAATAAGCTTTGAAATGGCTGTATTATGTGAAATAACTACTGTAATACTGCACAAACTTGCAAACGCGTTAAATTCTTCAGATATCTTGAATAGCTTTAATTAATGTGAAAAAGTAGTTAATAGTGAAAAAATATGGTTGTTTTCCTTATTTTATACATTGCATGTGATTTGGACATTATTTCAAACATTTTCATAACTATTTTGAATATTTTTATCAGTGTTGCTGTATCGTACATTTTGTTTGACTAGAAAGTCGTTTTGAGCATTCTGAGTGCTTTGTTTAATATTTTTTCAAATAAGAGATCATTTAAGTAAGTTTTCTTTGCTTATAGAGCATTGGTTAAAAACCCAAAATAAAAACAAACTTTAAGTAAAACTTTTTTTCAAAAGCCTGAACTTTGCCAACTTTTTTTGGAAGTTTATTCAGCTTAAAATTCACTTCATGTGCTCTTTCCAGAACTTTCTGGAGGTTTCTTCCATGCTCAGCTTCACCATTACCTCCTACTTGAGTATCATCTACTTTAATTGCACACTGTTAACCAGAAAAAATTTGCTCCATTGCACGCTGGAAGACTTCACTAGCAGAATTTATTCCAAATGACATTCTCAAAAATCTGTACCTGTCAAAAGGAGTACTGAAAGTGGTTAGCAATGAGAATTTGCAGTCAAGAAAAGCTTGCCAGAATGAACTCTCTGCATACAAAACAGAAAAAACAGTGGCATTTGGCATAAAAGCAATGACTTTTTCGACTGCACGCATTAGATGATGAGGTCTTTTCAGCACTTTGTTCAAATCTGTTGGATCAGTACATATTCTGATGATATCTGAGCTTTCCTTATGAGCCACAACCATAGAAGAATACCATTCAGGAGATTCATCAAGTGGAAAAATTACACCTTGCTGCACCATTTTATCTAGTTCAGCTTTGACTCTGTTCTGCATAGTTAAAGGAACTTTCTGAGCTGGTCTGACAACTGACCTGACTTCAGGGTCTAACTTCATGGAGTACACAACTGGGAGTTTGCCTAGTTTTCTTCGAAAAGATCAGCATGGGCAGAAAAAATAGACTGGGCAAAATTGGAATGGTGGTCTTTTAAGCTTACATGGTGCATTTCCTTATTAAATGAAAGTAGTCCCATTTTCAAACTATCTCTGAGGCCTAATAATGACTATTATATGCCTTTTGACCACATAAAATTGGAAGTCATAGCTGTTTCCAGCAGAGTAACATGAAAGCACTACTGAGCCTTCGGTTTGAATTTCTTCTCCACCATAAGCAACAAGCTTCACACACTTTGCCAAATTAAGCTTCTCACCAGCACATACTCTAGCAGATGTTTCTGCTGACATAACGTTGTACTTTGGATCTGTGTCCACTTTGAGCTCTATGGAAGATCCATTTTCCTGAACAGTACAAAATACTTCATTCTTTGCTCATAAATCTACTGTATTGACTGTTTCATTAAGCACAGACACACCATCAACATAAAAAGCAGGATCACAGCTTTCTAATTGATCAACTTGTCCCTTTGAGTGTTCTGTCTAAAGAATAAGCCTCTTTTGATTTACAAAACCTTTGGAAATTATTTCACTTTTTACTTATGTGGCATTGCTGATCAAAAGCTAAGCACTTTTCTCTTTTAGACACGATTGCCACCACAATTACAACAGTTGACTGTGAGGCTAGGGTTTGGGAACATGCTTTGTGTTTCGTGACTCACCGTTGTGCTTCACGGAGACTCTGTGCACTCTGGAATTTGCTGGAAGGCTGTGGGGTTTCCCAGTGACTGATGCAGGGTTCACAGTTGCTATTGTGCTTGGGGCCTGTTCCTTTTAATCACATGATGTATACTATCAACCTTAGCTTTAAAATGTACTGGAAGCATGCATTTCTCATTTGTAAGCATATTTGTGTGCTTTTCTGTGAGCTCATGCCTGACAGATTTCAACAGCCTCATTCAAAGTTAAATTGCTGTCATGAAGCAAAATCTTTCTCACAGCATCCTCTTTAATACCACACACAAGTCTCTCTTTATCAGTTCATCCCTTAAATCACCAAATCTACATGTTTTAGCCTTGTTTCTCAAGTCAGTTATATATGCTGCAAAAGTTTCACCAGGCTTTTGATCCCTTCTGTAAAATAAGTGCCTTTCTGTGAAGACTGGTAGAGATGGGTGAAGGCTGCCAGCCTAGCCAAATAGAATTTGATACATAATTCTATCATTTGTAAATGCGAAATGTTGAATTTAAAACAATGTGGCAACATTGCCATCTGCTGTAAAGAAAGCGAAGTCAAGCATATGTTCATCGTGCATACAGCTGCAGTCATAACAGATGGGTTCTCCTGCCGTCAGGCGGGTCCTCGGTCGGCCGAATTCCAAAGTCTAGGTCCGGCGTCGGTTGTCGTCGCTTCTTCCCTGACGTCAGTGCAACAGGGGTATAAAGGAACCAGCAGACGCCATTTTCTTCAGTCTTTCTTGCCGCACGGTGCCCGAAGCAGAAGCAGTTCGCAAGTGCCGGTAGGCCAGCTCCTGAAATTACGAAATTTGGAAACTGAAGTCTTCTTAAAAGCTAAGTACCCCGTTGGGGAAACTTTTCTTGCCTCAGACCGATGTCAGACAAAGTTAATAATTGTATTTCTTGTGGGAAGCAAATACCGCATAAGGATTTCCATTCCCTCTGCATACCTTGTTTAGGCCCAGACAACGACGTCTCGGTCTGTCGCTTTTGTGCTACATTCAAGAAACGCACTATTAAGCGTCGGGCGGAGTTCGCCCAGTATTATTTTGGGAAAGCATTTAACTATACTATGTCGTCGGATACACCGACTCCGGTTTTGTCTAAAAAATGCAAAGACAAGGACCGACACACGAGGTCCGCGGCCTCTACCGACACCATGCCAAAGCCGACTACACGTGGTCCGGTTCTCATTGAGGCGCCTACGCAGCCCCTGATTACAGACGACACTTCTTTGACGGTGTCTCCTGTGCCCGAGGTCGCAGGCTCCTCGGCCCACACCCCGACTACAGATACCGAAGCCACTCTTGGCGTTGAAACTCAGAATGTGGACAGGTCCACCTCCACTCAAGGTGTCTTCAGACCTTCCTCTCCTTTCTCCATCAAGGCTTTCACAAAGTCTAAAGCAACCATGCACCCTAAGAGACCAGCTACAGAGGGCCCATCTCCAGGCCCCATGCCTAAGAAGCAGATACTTAAAATGGCTGAGGATTTAATTACCCTAATCAGAGGCTCTCAGCCCCCACCGGACAAAAGGCCCAGAGTGGAGGAAAATTCACCCTCCTCTGATCAGGGCTCCATTATTTCAGAGCACTCTGATGATGAGGAACATTCTTACTCCCCTTTTGAAGACTCTGATGCGGAGGAGTCCATCCCTTCTGTATCCCCCCCTGAGGATTACTCATTTGGGGAAACTTTGCATACCTTAAGGGAACACTTCCACTGGGAAGGCCAGGATTATTCAGAATCCAAGAAAAGGCTCAGGGAATTTCTCTTGTTACCTCAGCATAGGCCTCTGGCTATACCTCCTGTCTTCGACATCCTAGATGATGTTTACTCGAGGCCTGCCTTAACCCGGACTCTCTACCTCCAGCTCCAGTTAAGCCTGACAGGTACTACAGGGTTCCTGACTCACACCAATTTCTTTACAAAAGCCATGCTGCTGACCCAGAAACCATCTCACAGGGCCCCAAGGGAGTTAAGGCTTCCATTGCCAAAAATCCATTGCCTTCCGAGAGAGATTCCAGATCCTTAGAAAGGTGGGGGAAAAAAGGTATATACCTCGGCTACCTTATCCATGAGGGCCTTAAACTGTCAGTTTCATATGCTAAAATACCAACAGTTTTTGTTATCACAATTGAAGAGTAAAATGTCACAACCTGAACAACCAGACTTGAAGGAGTTGCAGGATTTGATGCATAGTGCAGAACAAGTGGATAAGCATACCTTACAATGTGGTTTTGATGCCCTAGATGACTCATGTAGAGCTGCTGTTACAGGATCAGTCATACGTAGGCATGCCTGGCTCAAGGAACAAGCCTTGCCTGATCATGTCAAAGCTAAATAACTAGACACCCCTCTTCAAAAGGATGTACTGTTTGGTGCTAATGCTGAGGAGGTATTAAGGTAAATGGAGGAAAAGGCTAAATCAATGCAAACTGTGAAAGAATTTCTACAGGTTCAACCCCCACATTTTAGTAGAAATTGGCCTTCCAAAAACTGGTCCTTTCTTGCCACGGACAGACCCCAAAGAGGCAGATACAGGCTCGAGGGCAGAGGACAATCCCAAGGCTCGTATAGAGGCAGACAATGGCAAGCTCCTACACAAAGAGGTGGTGAGGACAACTCGCAATCTTTCAGAAAGCAAACCCAATGACTTTCCCCTTTGCATGCCAACCAGGTTTCAAATGGCAGCCCCCTTAGGAGGAAAAGCTGGCATTATTTTCAAAAAATTGGCATGTTGTCACAAAGGACAAATGGATCCTGGACATTATAAACAGAGGCTACAAATTCCATTTTCACACCCTTCCATAAATGAGTGACATGCCAAACCTGCCACACAATCAAAGGGCAGAGGCACAAAAGCAAATTACAGATCTCATAAACATGAAAGCTATTCAAGAGGTACCTACGCATGAACAGGGTCAAGGTTTTTATTCCAGGCTATTTCTGGTGCCAAGGAAGGGAAAAGATTGGAGACCTATTTTGGATCTATCCATCCTAAACACATTTCTACTTGTACCAAAATTCAAGATGCTCACTCTACAGCAACTTCTTCCCATGCTGGGCAAGGAGTCTTGGCTGGTAACATTGGACCTCAAGGAGGCATACCTGCATGTCCCAATCAGACAAAATTGCAGAAGGTACCTCAGATTTCTTGCAGGTTCAACCCATTATCAATTCTCTGCATTGCCCTTTGGCTTATCTACTGCGCCCAGAGTATTTACGAAATGCCTGGCATCAGTAATTGCCTACTGCAGACTTCAAGGGATACAAATATATCCTTATTTGGACTACTGCCTGATCCAAGCGGACAGCAAGCACATTCTTCTGAAACATCTGGCTTATGTAATAATGTTATTGAAATCTCTGGGATACACAGTCAACAAAAAGAAATCAAGGCTAATACCCTCTCGGAAGATAATTTTCCTGGGTGCCAATTTGGACACAAACACCCAGATGGCCTACCTCACGCCAGAGAAGCAGGGGCAACTAATACAATACTTCTGAACACTAGCAAATTGCACCAGGCTGACTGCAAGGAAAATCCTGCAGGCTCTGGGATTCATGGCATCTTGCATCTTACTAATCCCTTGTGCAAAGCTGCATATGAGGAAACTACAATGGTACCTAAAAAACGTATGGTCTCAACACAGCCACAGTTTGGAAACAATAATACCACTAATTCCATGTCTGCAAAAGGAATTTCTGTGGTGGGCTCAAGCATGTCAAACAAACACAGGTCTTCCATTCAGCAAGCCTCAAGCAAATCAAGTCATCACAACAGACGCCTCGGACTATGCCTGGGGGGCACACATGACAGATCGGTGCATTCAGGGCAAATGGTCCCAAAAAGAAAAGCACCTTCACATCAATCAAAAAGAAATGCTAGCAGTAATAAATGCTATGAAAGCTTTCAAGGACCTTCTACAACCAGGTCAATTATTGATAAGAATGGACAACACCACAGTCATGTGATACATAAACAAACAGGGAGGAACACATTCTTACCCCCTATGCAGACTGGCCATGTCACTTTGGAACATGGCCATGGACTTACAAATGGAACTACAAGCACAGTACTTGCCAGGCAAGGAAAACACGCTGGCAGACAACCTAAGTAGGAATATGACAGATCCACACGAATGGAAATTGCATCCAAAAGTTTTTACAGAAATAATCCAAGAATGGGGAAGGCCAAACATAGATCTCTTTGCCTCCCACAAGAATCATCAATTGACAAAATTCTGCTCAAGGATCTTCCATCCAAAGGCCTGGAGAGTGGATGCTCTTTCTTTCAGTTGGACATCAATGACAGTTTATGCCTTCCCTCCTCTTCCTCTGCTGCCCAAAGTTCTATTAAAGACCAAAGCAGACAGACCAAAGATGATTCTCATTGCTCCAGACTGGCCAAGGCAACACTGGTACCCACTCCTGAGGAGCCTGACGCATTCCCCACCATGGACCCTGCCTCTAATGCCTCTTCTTCTGTCTCAGCACAGTTTCAAAACTCTTCACAGCCAGCTAAAAACACTCAATCTAGCCGCATGGAAGATTCCTTAGCATCTCAACAGGCCCTACTCTCCAAGGAGGTGCAGGATGTCATTTTGGAGGCCAGAAGGCCATCAACTAGAAAAGCTTACTCCGCAAAATGGAAACGTTTTTGTGTCTGGAATGAGAAAAAGGGCCAGGATCCTGGAAAACTGAATTTACCTCAAATACTACAATATTTGGCTGAACTGCTAAGCAGTGGACTTTCTTTCTCCTCCATCAAAATACATGCCTCAGCCATTTCTGCAGAATACAACACTGATCCACCTTTATTCTCTCACCCTGTCTTAAGGCAGTTCCTCAGAGGGGCTAAGAATTTAAGGCCTCCAAGGAAACAACCAATACCTGCTTGGGATCTTAATTTAATTCTGGAAAAATTGACCTTGCCTCCCTTTGAGCCAGCTGCCTCATCAGATTTGCAATATTTATCCTGGAAAACAGCTTTCCTTCTGGCTATCACTTCAGCTCGTAGAGTTTCAGAACTACAGGCTCTCATGGCTGTCCAGCCTTTTATCATCTTCCATCAGGACAGAGTTTCACTTAACCAACCCGCCCTTTATGCCTAAAGTGGTATCCAGGGTAGCTTTAAATCAGGCCATACATTTACCTACTTTTTATCCTAATCCTCAAAACAAAGGGGAGAGATTACTACATTCCTTGGACATCCACAGACAGCTGCGTTATTATTTGGACAGAACAAAGCCTTTCAGAAAATCAAAACAGCTCTTTGTGGCCTATGCGGTAGGAGCTCAAGGGAAGCCAATTTCCAAACAGACAATCTCAAAATGGATAGCCCACTGCATATGCTTTTGCTATTCCTTTCATGGCAAAACTGTTCCTACAGGCATTAGAACTCATTCCACCAGGGCCACAGCCACCTCTGCAGCCTTCCTCAGAGGAGTTCCTACCAAGGATATTTTGGAAGCAGCCACTTGGAGATGTCCTTCATGGATGCATCTGCAGTCATAACAACTGGGTTGTCCTGTCGTCAGGCAGCCCTTCAGTCGGCCGGATTCCAAAGTCCGGGTCCGCCGCTGATGTCGCACTTCACCCGACGTCATCTCTGCTGGTCTTCGGTATAAAAGCATCAGCCGACGCCATTTTCCTCAGTCTTTCTTGCCGCGGCTCAAGCAGAAGCTGTTCGCAAGTGCCGGTCGGTCAGATCCAGAGATTACTACTACCAAATACTACTTCAAGACTTCTAAAGCTAAGTACCCGTTGGGGACTCTTTCTTGCCTCAGCCGATGTCAGAAAAAGTCAATAACTGTTTAACTTGTGGGAAACAAATACCTCATAAAGATTTCCACTCTTACTGTTTGCCTTGTTTAGGCCCAGACCACGACATAGCAGCCTGTTCGCCTGTGCTTCATTCAACCGACAACGCTTAGGCGTCGTCGGAGTTTGCTGAACAGTTTTTCGTTCAGACTTTGCACATTATGCCGCCGGATCCTCCAACTACCCAAATTGTTAAAAACGAAAGAAAAAGACCGACACTGCTGTCCGCGGTTTCGGCCGAAACCATGGTTAAGCAAACCGCGAGTGTCTCGGTTTCGGCCGAAACTGAGAAAACTGATCAAAGTACAGCTGAATCTATGACTACTACTGAGGTTCCTGCTACCTTACTTCAATCGACCTCAGAAATTTTACCTACAACAGTGGTTACTAGTGACTTATCAGACACCATCCCTTTGGATGTCTCTACCCCAGCACGTGGTGCTGCTAGGCCTCCTGCAGCCATGTCTATTAAGGCCTTTGCCAGGGCTAAAGCAGCCAAATCTACTAAATCAGTGCCTGTTAAACCCCCCTCAACCAGGCCCACTTCTAGTTCACAAATGCTTACTCTGGCAGAAGATTTAATATCCTTAATTAGGGGATCTCAATCTCACCCAGACAGGGCCTCTCAGCCCCAGAAAAGAGACCTAGAGCAGAGCCCCGAGCCTGTGTCCTCTGATGATTCTGGATGACTCAGATATTACAGACCAGCCAGAGGCTCCTTTCTCCAATTATGAAGACTCAGATGCTGAAGAATCCATTCCAGCTGCTTCTCCACCAGAAGAATTCTCCTTTGGGGAAACCTTACATGCCATGCGAGAACAATTCCAATGGCAGGAACAGGATTTCTCAGATTCCAGAAAAAGACTTAGGACTTTTCTACACCTTCCACAACACAGGCCCTTAGCTATACCTCCTGTCCTCTCTGTTGTGGACGATGCATTTAATGATGTCTGCACTGCACCAGATTCCTTGCCTCCAGCCCCTGCCAAACCAGATAGGTTTTACAGGGTGCCAGACACTCATCATCACCTATACAAGGCCCCACTTGCAGACCCCGAAACTATATCCCAGGGGCCTAAGGCAGTAGCCTCGACCACAGCAAAAAACCCTATTCCTTCTGAAAGGGAAGCCAGGTCTTTAGACAGATGGGGCAAAAATGTCTACACCTCAGCTACTCTCTCAGCTAGAGCCTTAAACTGTCAGTTTCACATGATACAATACCAAGAGTTTATGCTTGATCAGTTAACTAAAAAGCTATCCTCTGATGACTCTATAGATAAGAAATATGTATTAGAAATGGTAAATAACATACAACAGGTTAGTAACCATTCCTTAAAATGTGGCTATGATGCACTGGAGGCTTCATTTAGATCAGCCATGACTGGCACAGTGATAAGAAGACATGCATGGTTGAAGGAACAGGTCTTACCGGATCATGTTAAAGCTAAGTTATTAGATGCTCCTATGGATAAGGCCAGTTTGTTTGGTACACCTGCCCAGCAGGTAATGAAGAAAATGGAAGAAAAGGCAAAATCTGTACAAACGGTTAAAGATTTCTTGCAGGTTCAGCCCCCAAGGTTTAGCAGGAACTGGCCTGCCAAAAATTGGTCCTTTCCTGACTCCACAAGATCCCAAAGGGGCAGGAATAGACGTTCCAGAGGCAGAAATCAATCCAGAGGGGGTGCCTACAGAGGACGACAGTGGCAAGGTAATAACAGGGGCACAGACACAGCCACTACCACTACAGCAACACAATCACAGTGACTTGATTCTAACTCCGCCTACCAGGGAACAAATAGCAGCACCATTAGGCGGAAAATTAACCTTATTTTCGAAAAACTAACACTATATCACAAAAGACAAGTGGATTTTGCAAACCATAGACCAAGGTTACCGGTTCCACTTCCACACTTTACCAGTCAAAAGAGGAATGCCAAACCTGCCACCAAATCAAAAAACAGAAGCTCTACAGCAGATAATGCAATTAACAAAGATGAGAGCTGTGGAAAGAGTACCAATAACAGAACAAGGCAAAGGATTCTACTCCAGACTATTCCTAGTTCCAAGAAAGGAAAATAGTTGGAGACCTATTCTCGACCTGTCCACCTTAAATACATACATCATTGTCCCAAAATTCAAAATGCTGACCCTACAGCAACTTCTTCCCATGCTGGGCAAGGAATGTTGGCTGGTAACTCTAGATCTCAAGGAGGCATACCTGCACGTCCCCATTCGACCAATTTGCAGAAGATACCTCAGATTTCTTGCAGGATCAGAGCACTATCAATTCTCAGCATTGCCCTTTGGCTTATCTACTGCGCCCAGAGTATTCACAAAATGCCTGGCATCAGTAATTGCCCACTGCAGACTGCAGGGAATCCAAATTTATCCATACCTGGACGACTGCCTGCTACAAGGGGACAACAAAAGCAAGCTGACAACAGATTTACAAAGGGTCATTTACTTGCTGCAAGCACTGGGATACACAGTCAATTTACAAAAGTCAAGGCTGATACCATCCCAAACAAAGACATTCTTGGGCGCAGAATTGGACACAGTAAAACAAATGGCATTCCTAACTGCAGAAAAACAAAAAGAACTCCCTCTTTACTTCTTGGCACTATCAAGACAGAACAAGCTAACAGCAAGAAAAGTTCTGCAGGCCTTGGGCTTCATGGCATCATGCATAATCTTGGTTCCACATGCCAGACTACATATGAGAAAACTACAGTGGTACCTAAAGAATTTATGGTCCCAACACAGGCACAGCCTAGAAGCAGAAATTCCACTAATCCCATGCCTAAAGCAGGAGTTCCTATGGTGGGCTCAAACACGCCAGTCAAACCCAGGCCTACCCTTTCACAACTACCAAGCAAGCCAAACCATCACAACAGACGCCTCAGACCTAGGATGGGGGGCTCACATGCTGGACAAATGCGCATAAGGATTGTGGACGAGGACCAGCTTCACCTGCACATCAACCTAAAAGAAATGCTGGCAGTAAAACTGGCAATCCAAAAATTCAGACCATTTCTCAAAGAAGGCCATTTGATGATAAGGACAGACAACACCACAGTCATGTGGTACATCAACAAACAGGGAGGCACTCATTCATACCCCTATGCAGAATGACTTTGGACCTTTGGAACCTGGCACTCAGCTACAACATCCAGTTACAGGCAATATTTGTACCGGAAAGGAGAATACTCTAGCAGACATGTTAAGCAGAACCACCTCGGATGCTCACGAATGGATGCTACACCGGACATCTTCAAGACCATCTCAAAGAAATGGGGAATGCCACAGATAGATCTATTCTTCCCTCTCAATCACCAGCTCAAAAATTCTGCACAAGGACATTCCACCCACTTGCATGGAAAGTGGATTCTCTCCTTCAGCTGGAAAGGTCTGACAGCATATGCATTCCACCTCTTCCCTTGATACCAAGGTATTACTAAAAATCAAGGAGGAACGCCAAGGATAATCCTGATAGCTCCGAACTGGCCAAGACAACACTGGTACCCATTGCTGAGGAGCATGTCTCGGGACACAATGTGGTCAATACCCCTGATGCCTTTGATGTTAACTCAGAACAACTACAGCATCATGCATCCAAACCTAAAAACGTTGCAACTAACTGCATGGAACATCACATAGCAGCAACTAATCCAGAACTTTCCCAAAGGGTTAAAGACATTATCCTTGAAGCCCGCAGACCTTCAACAAGAAGGAACTATGCAGGAAAATGGAAAAGGTTTGTCATTTGGAGTGCTGAAAGAGGAAAAGATGTGTCGAATGTAGATATTGCTAACATTCTAGAGTATTTGGCAGAGCTTCTACATACAGGCCTGTCCTATTCCTCCATCATGATACACGCATCAGCTATTTCAGCAGAATACAGCTTTGATCCACCTGTCTTTTCACATCCTCTACTCAGGCAGTTCCTCAGAGGGATCAAGAATGTAAAACCTCCTAGGAAACCACCATTGCCAGCTTGGGATTTGAACTTTGTGCTAGAAAAGTTGACACTCGCGCCTTTTGAACCAGCAGCAACAGCAGACCTACAGCATCTATCATGGAAAACTGCTTTCCTACTGGCAATAACCTCAGCAAGGAGGGTTTCTGAACTTCAGGCCCTAATGGCAGTACAACCCTTCCTAATCTTCCACCAAGATAGTGTCCATGAGGACTAATCCTACATTTATGCCTAAGGTGGTATCCAGCGTGTCTTTAAACCAGGCAATCCACCTACCTACCTTCTTCCCCAACCCACAAAACAGAGGGGAAAGACTGCTGCATACCTTGGATGTACATAGACAGCTACGCTACTACCTGGACAGAACAAAAAGTAACAGAAAAACTGACCAGCTTTTTGTAGCCTATGCAACAGGAAGGGAAGGAAAAGCTATTTCCAAACAGACGATCTCCAAGTGGATAGGAAATTGCATACGATTCTGTTACTCCTTCCATGGAAAACCAATTCCACAGAACATAAGGCCTCATTCTACAAGGGCAACAGCCACTACCACAGCCTTCTTACGAGGAGTGGCAACCAAGGACATTATTGAGGCGGCTACTTGGACCTCCGTGCATACATTTGCCAAGCATTATAATTTACTTCTGTATTCCAGATCCCGAGCAGGGTTTGCCACTGCTGTACTGCAAGGGATCCTAACCACACCATAATCTATTCTTCCTCCTCCCCTAGTTGGCTATGGTATTCTACCCAGTTGTTATGACTGCAGATGCATCCATGAAGGACATAGTACAGTTTTGTACCTACCATAAATGTAGATGTCCGAACTGGATAGCATCTGCAGTCAGGATTACCTCCCTCCTTCCCTCTGTGGTACTCCTAGGTATTTACCCTCCTAATAGCTAGCTGGTGGGGAGTCTCTTATGGTGTATTTGTTTGTATATATGTACATACATGCTTATTTTTGTGTTTGCCTTCTATCTTTTGGAAACATTGGCATTTACCCAACATTCAGCCTTCCAAGACGGCAACTGGCATCTGCGGCAAGAAACACTGAGGAAAATGGCCTCGGCTGCTGCTTTTATACCCGAAGACCCGCAGAGATGACGCCGGTGAAGTGCGACATCAGCGAAGCGGACCCAGACTTTGGAATCCGGCCGACTGAAGGGCTGCCTGACGACAGGACAACCCAGTTGTTATGACTGCAGATGCTATCCAGTTCGGACATCTACATTTATGGTAGGTACAAAACTGTACTTTCTGTGCATACCTTCTCCAAGCACTACAACCTACCATTATACTCCAAATCTAGAGCAGGCTTTGCCACTGCAGTCTTGCAGGGCATTTTGGCTCCTCCTAGTTCCAGCTAGTGCCTACCACCCCTTTCTTAGCTTTGGGATTCTACCCATCTGTTATGACTGCAGCTGTATGCACGATGAACATAGTACAGTTTTGTACCTACCATAAATGTAGATGTTCGAGTGCTAATACAGCTGCAGTCTAGGTTTCCCTCCCTCCTTCCCCTCTTGGGACAGGCATATAGACTAACACATCCTCATACAACCTGATTGGGGTTTTCTTTTATGATGTATTTGCTTGCAACTACTGTATTTTGATTATATAGCACTGCATTATCGCACATTTTTATTATTGCCTTCCTTCTGGGGGCACCTGACATCTGGGGCAAGAAAAACTGAAGAAAATTGCATCGGCTGGTTCCTTTATACCCCTGTCGCACTGACGTCAGGGAAGAAGCGAAGACAACCGACGCCGGACCTAGACTTTGGAATTCGGCCAACCGAGGACCCGCCTGACGGCAGGAGAGCCCATCTGTTATGACTGCAGCTGTATTAGCACTCGAACATCTACATTTATGGTAGGTACAAAACTGTACTTTCTTGTTGGTCCTTTGAAATTAAAATTATTTCATCACTACCTTTCATATTTGCAAGTCTGCTCCAGTCCGGCTAGATGAAGGCTTCCTGCCTATTGTTGTAAGGCTAAAGTTAATTACCAGAATTTACATATGGAATGTCCTTTGTTGCTCTGAGTGTAAAATAATGTAAATGCAGTTTCTGTGTGGCCTGGGAACCAGGAAGGTGTAAAAGATGATGTAATGTTTAGCAAAACTGCAGTTTCAATTTAAATAGTGCAAGCCAGAGATTATTAAGCATTTTGATCTTGGACATCTAACTCAACACTGTCTTATGCTCTCTTAAGTTATCTTAGAAGTGTGTTTTCTTGTAGAAATAGCTAGGACTATAAAAATTAGCCTAAGTGTTTTTTGTTATGTCAGAACTGTACTACTGAATTATTTTAAGTTTCTGTGTGATCTCTGAACTCTTGAATAGCACTGTGATGTAGTAGTATTGTCTTGTTTTTTCAGTATTTATTATTAAATATTTTAAACCCTTTTCAACTGTGGCTGGTTTATGTAGCGATAATTTAAGCTCTAGAGTACATTGCATATTTATAGAGTTTACTAAGTCACTCCAAATAAGCCTTGACTGATTAGTCCCGGGAGTGTCTGTGAAGTTGTATAAATACTTATTTCAAAGTGTGTGTGTGTGTGTCTGTGTGTCTGTGTGTGTGTGTGTGTGTGTGTGTGTGTGTGTGTGTGTGTGTGTGTGTGTGTGTGTCAGCTACTTGGGCAGAGACACAAAGCACTGGTTGGACAGAGGGTACTGGAGGTTAGCTTGCCAGCTAGGCTGAGATCTGGACCCTATAGTAGTGCCAGTAGGGAGTCTTATTGGGGTCCTGGAGAGCAAGGAAGCAACCAGCCCCAGACTGACTGATCTCTGTGTGCTCTTAAGAGAAATTGCACTTTACTGTGTGTGTTTGTTATCCTTTCCTCATATATGAGACACTCTCTTTAGTATTAGTGGTGAGGATTGAGGCTTCTTGATTGCTGTGCCAGGGCACGGGTGGCACATATTAATTGGTGGCAGTGGTTGGGATATCCTCATATTAATTGGTTTGCAGTGGTGGGATCCAAGTCACATACTAATTGGTGGGCATTAGTGGAATATCCACATCACATATTAATTGGTTGGCAAATACTAATTGGCTTGTAGTGGTGTGGGTAGAGTGAATCCTGTATCATGTGTACAGTGAGCTTTGAAGGTATTTTGTACTCTAAAACAGCCACGCAGTGAATACTCAAGAGTTCAGATCACAATTGTTTTATTTTTTTTTGTTAGCTTAGTTAGTCAGGGTGAGCAGGCAGCATGTCAGCAGAGGAGTATGTAAAGCTGACAAGGAGCCAGCTGGTGGAGATGTCAGGCTAGGGGACTGGTGCATGGAAACCTGACTAAGGCAGACCTGATTGCAGCCTTGGTTACAGCTGCATCAGAAAACAGCATCCAGGAGGGCAATCAGACTGGCAGTGGAGATACAATATCCTCGGACAATGGACAGCTTAACCTTCCTGCAGTCGACTTAAAAATCCAGCTGGAGCTAAAGAGACTTGAGTTGGAGGCCAGGCATTTGGAGATAGAAGCCGAAGAAAAGGAGCATCAGAGGAGGCATGAGAGGGAAATGCTGACTCTTCACCAGAGTCATGGAGGTAATGGGGAAGGGAGTAACTGGGCCGACGCACAACAGGTCAGTAAATTTCTTCCAAAAGTTAGAGGGGGATAATTTTGATAGTTTCATTCGTATGTTTGAGAGGGTATGCAAACAGTATAGAGTTGACCAAAGGCTCTGGGTACAGTTCCTGACCCCCTTACTCCATGGGAAAGCTGTAACTTTTTTGTCAAAAATGCCTGACTCTGTTTTGATTATAGTGCTGTAAAAAAATGTCTCTTGGAATGTTTTAAGCTAACACCTGAAATGTATAGGAAAAGGTTTTGTGAGCATAGACGCAAGGCAGATGAAAGTGTGTGTGAATATGTTGCTGAACTGAGCACTTATGTTCATAGATGGGTGAGTGGATGTCAGGTCACCACTTTTGAAGGGCTGGCAGACCTTTTAGTGAGAGAACAAGCCCTTAGCACTTTGCCTGAGGACATGAGGATCTGGTTAGCTGATAGACAATGTGCTACTTCAGATGAGTTGGGGAAGAAGGGAGACCTATACTTGGCCAGCAGGGCAGCCCTGCACAGAAAGGGGACCCCCAGTACTGCTCATGGGTCTAAAGGAACCCATGGTGGGCAACACAGACTGATGCAACAGACTCTGCCAGTAGCAGGGGAAGCCACTAGTCCAGGTACACGTCCAGAAGCTAGGGTTAAATGTTTTGAATGCAACCAGTGGGGCCATGTGGCATATAGGTGGCCATGGAGGCAAGGTGAGGAACCATAGGTGAGGGAAGCCAGTAAGTGGGAAAGACAAAATGCCAATAGTAGGTTGTCTTGAGACAACAGTGGTACTAAACTACCATCCTGCAGATGTCCTGAGAGGGAAGGATTTGGATGAAGCAGTACCCTGTACTTATGCAGTTACACGCGGTCAGGCTAGGAGACAAGCATGTGGGTCTGGTAGCCTGGGGGAGACCCAGACAGTCTGCATACTTGCAGCCAGGACTGGTGAGGTGGTTACATCAGGAATTGAGCTACTTTGTAGCAGTGAGACTGAATGTGAGCAACAGCTGCTTGTGGGTACTGATGTTCCCTTGGACAGAGTGGCTGCAAAGGTAGAGGTGAGTAGTAGTACCCAGGCTGAGAGTGAGGCATCACTGTTGGAGGATGCTAGACTTCCTGTGGAAGCAGAGCTGGGAAGGGTTACAAGGAGAGAGTTGAGACAGGCTCAGCTCTCGGACCCTACATTGCAAGGCATGAGGCAGGTAGCTAGGGAGGCACCTGATTCTCAAGGAAAGGGGGAATCTGCATACTGGGACAAAGGTTTACTATACAGAGAATGGACTCCTAGGGGAGGGCTAGAAGGTGAAGGAGTACAGCAGTTGGTAGTGCTTAGAGCGTACCGTCTGGCGCTTCTAGCCATATCCCATGATATTCCCTTTGCAGATCATATGGGCATAAAACATACAAAGAGGCATATTATGCAGAACTTCTATTGGCCTGGAATTGTCAGAGATGTAACGGGATACTGCAGGACATGTGAGCAGTGCCAAAAGGTAGGTAAGGCAGGAGACAGGGTGAGAGCTCCTTTGTTGCCTTTGCCTGTGATTGAGGAGCCATTTCAGAGGGTAGCTATATTGTGGGTCCTCTGAGTACCCCAAGTTCCACAGGGAAAAAGTATATCCTAGTGGTAGTGTATTATGCTACACGATACCCTGAGGCAGTGGCTTTGTTCTCCATTGAGGCAGAGAAGGTGGCAAATGCTTTGTTAGAGATTTTCAGCAGGATGGGTTTCCCAAAAGAAATACTGTCTGACAGAAGTGCCAATTTCATGTAAGACCTGCTGGCTTGTCTTTGGAAGTCCTGTTGGGTGAAGCACATAAAGACCACCCCCTACCATCCCCAGACGAATGGTCTTGTTGAGAGCTTAAACTCTACAATCAAGTTCATGCTACGGCATTTGCAGATCAGTTTAAGAGGGAGTGGGAGAAATAGTTGCCCCATCTGTTTGCTTACAGAGAGGTTCCCCAGGAATCCACAGGGTTTTCACCCTTTGAATTGCTGTATGGGCATAGGGTGAGGGGACCTCTAGATTTAATTTGAGATGAGTGGGAAGGTGAGTGTGAGTCTCACAAGGACTCTGTTGTGGCATATGTCCTAAACCTCAGGACAAAGCTCTGGGAACTCATGGGCTTGGCCCAGGAGAACCTGGCAGAAGCCCAACAACAGAAAAAGTTGTGGTATGACAGGAATGCTCGAGCTAGAGATTATGCTGTGGGGCAGCAGGTAATGTTTTTCATTCCTGTCAGACACAACAAACTGCAAGCAGCTTGGGAGGGACCCTACAAGGTTTTAAGAAAGGAAAGTGATAACTACATTGTGGAACTGCTAGGCAGATGGCAGGGGCACAAATTTTTCCATGTTAACGTGATGAAACCTTACCATGATAGGGGGCCCTTGTGCTGAGCATTTGCAGTGGATTGCAGGAAGAGTCTGAGGGAGATCTGGGGACTGATCTCCTCAGTGAGGCTCGGGCTGACACCTCAGTGGAAAGGGTAGCAATATCCCAGCAGCTATCTCCTACCCAGGTTCGAGAAATCCAAGCAGTGTTGCAGGAATTTGGGGACATGTTCACTGGGAAACCAGGGTGCACCCACCTGGTGCAGCACCAGGTGGATACAGGACCATAAAGGCCTATTAGGAAGGCCCCTTATAGGGTGCCTGTGAGAGTCAGACAGACTTTGAGGTAGGAGGTACAGGAGATGTTGGAACTAGGGGTGATTCAAGAGTCCAACAATCCCTGGGCCTCCCCAGTGGTGCTGATGCCAAAGAAGGATGGCAGCACCAGGTTCTGTGTGGACTATAGGAAATTAGTCACACAGAGTCGGATGCTTACCCCATGCTTAGGACAGATGAGGCCCTAGAGCAGCTGGGTGAGGCTAAGTATCTTACAACCATTGATCTTACCAAGGGTTACTGGCAGATGCCCTTGACTCCCAATGCTAGAAAGAAGTCAGCCTTTGTGTCTCCTTTTGGCTTGTATGAGTTCACAAAGATGACCTTTGGGATGAAGAATGCCCCGCGACTTTCCAGAGGCTGGTAGTTCATATCCTAGTAGGAGCTAGAGGGTTTGCCCTTGCTTACCGTGATGATATTGCCAGCTACAGCCATTCCTGACCAGAGCACCTTCAGTATGTCAGGGAGGTGCTGGGCAGACTACAGAGGGCAGGGGTGACCATTAAGCCGAGCAAATGTCAGGTGGGTATGGCAGATGTCTCCTACCTAGGACATAGAGTGATGAGTGGTAAGATAAGGCCAGAACCTGCCAAAGTGGAAACCATTCAGGCATGGCCTGTACCTGTTACTAAAACGCAGGTGAGGGCATTTTTAGGGACAGCAGGGTACTACAGAGAGTTCGCCCCCAGTTACAGTACCATAGCTGCTCCCCTCACAGACCTGACAAGGAAGAACAGGCCAGATAAGGCAGTGTGGACCCCAGCATGCGAGCAGGCATTCCAGAAGCTTATAGAAGCTTTGGGAGGACTCCCTGTGTTAGCCAATCCAGATTACAGCAAATAATTTGTTGTGCAGGTGGAAGCTTCGAACCATGGTGAGGGGGCTGTACTTAGCCAGATTTCTTCAGAGGTGGAAGAACACCCAGTGGTTTATCTCAGTCATAGGCTCCAACCCAAGGAAAAATGCTATGCAGCTGTAGAAAATGAATGTCTAGCCATAGTGTGGACACTGCAGAAACTTCAGCCTTATCTGTATGGAAGAAAATTCACTGTTATGACAGATCACAACCCTCTAACATGGTTAAACAGAGCCAGCTAGTAAAATGCCAAGTTTCTAAGATGGAGCCTGGGGTTGCAAGCATATATGTCAGTGCAGCACCGCAGTGGGGGGTAGCAGTGCCAATGCAGATGGGCTTTCAAGACAGGGAATTGGGGTGAGGTACACTCAGATAGACCTAACCCTCTCAAGCAATGTTTCTCAAGGTCCACTTGAAAAACTAGCTTGAGTTCTCCGGGGAGGAGTGGGATGAAGACTGGTAGAGATGGGTGAAGGCGTTCAGCCTAGCCAAATAGAATTTGATACATAAGTCGAGCATTTCTTGTTGGTCCTTTGAAATTAAAATTATTTCATCACTGCCTTTCATGTTTGTAAGTCGGCTCCAGTCTGGCTAGATGAAGGCTTCCTGCCTATTGTTTTAAGGCTAAAGTTAATGACCAGAATTTACATGTGAAATGTCCTTTATTGCTCTAAGTGTGAAAGAGTGTAAATGCAGTTTCTGTGTGGCCTGGGAACCAGGAAGGTGTAAAAGCTGATGTAATATTTAGCAGAACTGCAGTTTCAATTTAAACAGTGAGAACTAGAGATTAAGCATTTTGATCTTGGACATATAACTCAGTACTGTCTCATGCTGTCTTAAATAAGTTATCTTAAAAGTATGTTTTCTTGTTGAACTAGCTAGGACTATAAAGCTTAGACGAAGTGTTTTTCTGTTATGTCAGAACTGTACTGCTGAATTATTTTAAGTTTCTGTGCCATCCCTGAACTCTTGAATAGCACTGTGGTGTAGTAATATTATCTTGTGTTTTCAGTATTTATTATTAAATATTTTAAACCCTTTTCAACTGTGGCTGGTTTATGCAGACATAATTTAAGCTCTGGAGTACATTGCATATTTATTGAGTTTACTTTCTAAGTCACTCCAAATAAGCCTTGACTGATTAGTCACACTTACCAATTGGATAATAATATTGCATAATGGTAATTGGACACCCTTTTAGGGGCCTTTGGGTAGCTGATAATTATTAACTGGTGGTGGTAGGAATTGCTACAGTATAGTCTGGGTATAGGGGCACAGCTGTAGAATCTGTGTCAGCCTTTCCCGGGTGTATCTGTGAAGTTGTATAAATACTTATCTCAGTGTGTGTGTGTGTGTCAACTACTTGGGCAGGGACACGATGCACTGGTTGGACAGAGAGAGTACTGGAGGTGAGCTTGCCAGCTAGACTGAGATCTGAACCTTATAGCTGTGCCAGTGGGGAGTCTTATTGGGGTACTGGAGAGCAAGGCAGCAACCATCCCCAGACTGACTGTGATCTCTGTGTGCTCTTAAGGGAAATTGCACTTTACTGTGTGTTATCCTTTCCTCATATATGAGACGCCCTCTCTGGTGTTAGTGGTGAGGATTGAGGCTCCTTGATTGCTGGGCCAGTGCACGGGCGTCACACTTTCCATCATAATATTCATTTGGGGGTTACTCATTTCTCTAAATTTACATTTTAAGCTCTGAGGGTCTTCCCTTGACTCAGCTGGTACCACTATATGGTGGTTTTCCCCTTCCCCCTGCAAACACAGCAGGTGCATACACAAATGAACTCTCTATTTATATGGCTTTTGACCAGCTTAATTAAGCAGAATAAATGCCCTTGTATGGTCATTTTTATCAGAAAATGCAGTTGTATGACAACACTCCAATTCTCTGCAATATTATTATCAAAGACAAGAGGAGCTGGTCTTCAAAATCCTTCAACCATGCCAACAAATTATAGTAAAACACAATGCAATCCAGGCCCCCTTGTAATTGCATACAAACATGCACACACATCAGGTGCTTGAAATAGCATTTGAATGCACAGTAAACTCCTCAAAATACTGTACTTTGCGAAATAAGCTTTGAAATGGCTGTATTATGTGAAATAACTACTGTAATACTGCACAAACTTGCAAACACGTTAAATTCTTCAGATATCTTGAATAGCTTTAATTAATGTGAAAAAGTAGTTAATAGTGAAAAAATATGGTTGTTTTCCTTATTTTATACATTGCATGTGATTTGGACATTATTTCAAACATTTTCATAACTATTTTGAATATTTTTATCAGTGTTGCTGTATCGTACATTTTGTTTGACTAGAAAGTCATTTTGAACATTCTGAGTGCTTTGTTTAATATTTTTTCAAATAAGAGATCATTTAAGTAAGTTTTGGTACCCGAAATTTGTTTCTGACCTGTTTTGCAAGTTATACATGCAGTAGGGACGATCCATTCCTCTATATTCCTCCACCATTAACTTGAGTGCCATCTGGTCTTGATTCTGGATCCCATTCTGACACCATGTTGCTCGTCTTGGTTTACGATTGACTACAAATAGTGGGGTAGTTCATTTATATGCTTTATTACACAGAAACGCATCAGGATGGATAGCAGCAGTATACAATATAAACAAACTGATTGACAGACTGCACAGATATGCATGCTTACATCTCAACAGCTTACTACATTATGGCAGTCAGGCTCACGTGCTCAGTATTTATACACTTGTGCAAGCCCATGGAAAGTTTCTTAAAGGTATACATACATGTGGATCTACAGTTTCTGTCTTGGATAAATGTGAGTGTACAACATGTGAAGGAAAAGAGGTACAGTTTTGTACTTAACATGCAGAGATGCATGGTGGAATTTACATTTTCTCCAGTAGTTGAGTAATGTAGCCATACACAAAGATATTTTGTGTGTAGTTAACATATTTGTTTATGTGCACTCTTGCACTTAGTATGACTGTGTTTGGGGAAACGGGCTCATTTGAACGCAGGCTGGTAGTGTTCTACAGGACAGAGCATCATCTTTTCTCCCCTGTAGAAGAATGGATGTTTATGTGTTCAGTTATGGCCAAGCCAGAAGTGGTACAAAATTTGATACCTGTTCAGAAGAAAAAGATTAAACATCAACAGTGTAATTCCCCTTAAATTGTTGTAGATTGCATATTCATGGGAAAAATGTATTTGCAAACTACTTTGGTAATAGGCTATATTGTTGTATGTCTTGTTTAACAATTGAACTTAATCTATTCATCTTCATAGTTAACTAACTGTGGACTGGCATCAGACTTGTTAATGTTTATCACATGTGAGTGTCCTTTCTTATTTACCTGTCTTGTTAAGTATGCTGATTATTATAATGCATTCATGACATATCCAACCATACTAAATTTTTATTACATCTGGCTCAGCTTCTTACTAACATTTATTTATTGGTTTCTTAGCTGTTAAATTATTATTACGTTTGTTGTTATAAGTAGTCATACTTTCTTTTATAGCTTTGTGTGCTAGTGTGCATACATATGAGTTTGTGTTAACTGTTTACATCAATTGCTTCTATCTTGTTCATAATGTCATTTTCTTTGCATATATTATTGTACTTTTGTGGTAAT
Source organism: Protopterus annectens (assembly GCF_019279795.1). NCBI lineage: Eukaryota > Metazoa > Chordata > Ceratodontiformes > Protopteridae > Protopterus > Protopterus annectens. Next base: position 914,766,281 of record NC_056729.1, read on the forward strand.
TTTTCTTATTTCCTTTTAGAATTAGTAAATCTATGCTATGTATATGTACATACTCAATTTTGGTGAAAATATGTACTTATCACTTTAAGAGCTTTTTGGTTTAAGTTGATCCCCATGCTGCTTTGCTTCAATTGCTAGTCAACTCTCTGTAATCAAGTACTTTTGTTTTTGGCAGTTTATGAATATGCAAACAACTCTAATGGACTCAACAGGTTTTTTTTTTTTTTTTTTTTTTTGTAATGCCTCGAGATGGATTAAAAACATATTTTACCAGGTCATGGCTTTGGCGGCAAAGCAGAGAACTGTAAATGAAGCTTTTAGAGTTCTAGAATAGGTCGTGAGCTTAGAGAGTGTATTTTTTACTTTCAGTTTCTTCTAATACATTTAAAATGACTACCAGCACCCACTGCACCACAGAAAAGTGTCCCAAACATTTTTAATATTAATCGCACTCAAGTATTAGCACACAGTTTACAAAGGAACAAATCATAAACATTTGTTTTTTAAAGTTGTATCATTTTAAATTTCCTAGACCATTCACACTAGAGTTAAAAGCAGTATAGCATTGTGTTATCAAACTATTAAAGCCTGAAAGCATGTATGGTAATTCCATATTTCATATGTTAAGGCATGGCAAGTTAGTACTGCTTGTTCGAGATACTAATGCAGTCTTTTGATATTTGTCTTATTTTAGATGTTTAATACTGCATTAGTATGAAGACATTTTCTTTGCCATTCATACCAGAGTCAAAAGCATGTTTTTAAATTTGTTATAGTTGAACAGCATATTGAAAGTGGCAGGGGGGGGTACCTGGGGTTTAATATTGGACAAAAAAAGACCTTGCCTGTCAACCAAATCTAAATGCAGGTTGTGCACCAGGCATTAATGGTACGAGTTCCATCTCCTGTTTAAGACAAAACATATTTTTATTTGTTTTAGAAATTTTTAGTTTGTATTTATTTATTTAATGTTTATGAAGGTGATGTTTTTAAGGTTTGCATATTGTGCCTTAAAGGACCACTATGGGAAACAATTTTAAAAAGATATATTTTTACTTTTCCTTAAGATTGGCTCATAGCAACCTGTATGCACCAGAGAGAAGCAGTTACTACTAATTGTATTCAATTTGTAACCCTGGCTGACCTCCTGGGGGCAGACATCCTGATGAAAGTTTGATGTCCTCTAAAGAAAAATCTTCCCTATCATACACTGTGAGTCCACTGTTTCTGAGAATACAGTGCCCATAGGTGGGCTGTCATGTAATACTTCCATTCACTTAGAATGGAAGAGGAAAGATCGAGTAAGTTTGACAGGCCTCAGTAAAAGTATCCTTTACTGTCACACAGTGCCTTTTACAAATGTGTTTCCTTACGATGTATTACACATTCTGTGAAAAAATCTTCCAGAACTGCCAGCTCATTGCTGACATTTAGTTAGACATTCAACTTTGATCTGCTTCAGTTTTTTTTCTCAAGTTACTCCTCCAATATCCCCACCCACAGCTAGAAGAGTCTGTTTGTAGTTACTACTGCTGTTGTGTGCACATATTCATTGCTGGTGTGATGTTTTTGAAACAACTTGGTATATTCTTTACTTCATACAATGCAGTGCATACAATGCAGTGCCTACGTACTGTTCTTGCTGTCTCTCAAAATTGTTTTCTTTTTCAGGTTGCCACAACATGCTCTTCTATTCATCAATATACAAATTAATACTTTTCTCCAAGAAGCTGTATAAACCAGACTACCTCTGACAGTATGGTTTACACAGCAGTCATTTTTTTCTGTAATTGCGACTATTGCAATTCAGTTATATGAATTTAGTTCTTACATCAGGGACATCAAAGGCAGACTGAGGGAGTACTTACAGCAACTTAACAGTCACATTAACCCCCACAGATGCTGTACTTCCCCAGAAACAGGCTATGATAGAGACAAACAGGATACCACCCTGGAAGAAGTAAGAATTTCACTAAGGGAATTAAAGTCAGGGAAAGCAGCAGGCTCAGTACAGGTCACAGTGGATGTCTTACAAATGCTGGCTGAGGTAGGGGAGAATTGGCTCCTGAAGCTACTTGTAGCAGTGTGGAGAGAAAGGCATAGCCCAGGTGAGTGCAGAAGAGTCATAGTTGTGCCAGTTAACAAGAACAAATGGGACATCCACAACTGTGATCTATACAGAGGCATCATACTGCTGTCACATTACATGAAAGTTATGCAGAGGGTGATTAGTGCAATGTAATGAGGATGTTATGCAGAGGGTGATTAGTACAATGTAATGAGGGTGTTATGCAGATGGTGATTAGTACAATGTAATGAGGGTATTATGCAGTGGGTGATTAGTACAATGTAATGAGGGTGTTATGCAGAGGGTGATTAGTACAATGTAATGAGGGTGTTATGCAGAGGGTGATTAGTACAATGTAATGAGGGTGATGAGCAGTTCGTATTCAGATCAGGATGCAACACAACTGACCCGATGTTTGCAGTGAGACAGTTGCTAAGAAGCTAGAGATGAGGAAAGAGTTCTAATCCTCATTCCTAAGCTCTGGGAATGCAGATGACAAGATCCCAAGAAAGCTGCCTTAGCAACAACTGTGGTGGTTCGAAGTCCTAGAATCATCTTTAGAATTAGTGCAGCCTAAGTAGAAGGACCCAGTGACTCAAGTACAAACAGTGTTCCATATCAGATCCAGGGCAGTCAGTGCACCCATAACTGGATCTGTTTTTTATGCAGTTCGAAATAAGTTATAGAACATCCCAAATTGCCAGTCACTATTGCCAGTTAGTAATTTTTCTAGTGGGAAAGAACCCACAATGCCCTTTCTGGAGAATGAGATGATGCAAATGGAAGTGGTACACCTGGCTACAAACCACATTAAACACAAATTATCTTGCTTAGTTTTTGTCATTTTCCATAACTATAGGTTTGAGGTGACTGGCATCTATTTCAGGGCAAGCCCTTGATGTTCTCTAGAATTCCACAATGATGACGCATCAGATAGTTAATAAAAATGTAAAAGTAGCATTTCTTATTGACTTTGTGCAAATGTTATTTTGACTGACAAACTGTATCTACCTCTCACTCACACATACCAGTAGCTGACATCTGAGGATTTTGTCATGACAGTTTTTTCCCATGCATACCATGGCAATACCAGCCAGTGAATGACAGTTAACATTTTTATGTCCTGAGCCATTAGCTGGAGAGGAAGATGAAAACAATTGCCATAATCCTGAAATGTGCAGTACCCCCCTGTAGTAAATCTCATTACATAAAAGGAATGATTTTTTTCGTTTTTTTTTTTTTATATAACTGATCACTCCTGTATTCTTGAGGACAAGGACAAATGAGTCTAAACCCTAGTAAGTTGCACAAAAAGTGTGTGTGTGTCTCTGTGTGTGTCTAAATTAATACACACGTGTCTAAGATGTATTACTTCTATTGTTTCTTAACTTTTTTTTTAATTAGGAAACTATAGTTGCTAATACGTTAAGCATGTGTCCATGTTGGCTTTTCACTCATCAGTGTATCACTGTGTGGCTGTATAGACGATTAATAAAAAAATAAAAATACGGAAATAAAATCTGTTGTAATCCTCAATGAGTAATCTTTTTGGTTTTGCACTGCTATTCAAATGTTTTTCATGATTTGCATCTCTCTTACATTAACTGTTCAAAATTGTTATCTAACTGCAAACGGATGCCTTCTTTGATAGTCTGACACTTATTACTTGAACAATAACATATCACTGGTAATGTATTACATAGTGCATACTCAGATTTTGGAGCTTTCTCCTGGGTCACATCTGCACATGGTCTGGTCAATTACGCCATGCTGACACACACACATATAGAGATACCTATGCACACCTGTATATGTACATGTATGTGTATGTATGTAATGTGTATATATATATATATATATATATATATAGATATATATAGATATATATGTGTATCTATATATATATATATATATATATATATATATATATATAGATGTATATCTATCTATGTGGGTCTACTATACATGATCGACATTTCAAAAAGCCGAAGACCATATGATCCACTTTTGAAATGTCGATCATGTTAAAAAAAACACAACAATCACTAACCTTCACATTGCTAGCAGGGCGGCAAGCCACTTTGCGCATCCCATGGGGGGGCTACACCCCCCCCCAAACTTAAATATACCAAGTCCGAGATTGCACTACAGTGAGGAAGATGGAAATATTTTCATTCTGCACTGATGCCCGATAAGCATGGTCATTATTTCAAAAGTTGGTCTGATCTTCGGCTTTGTGAAAATCCGACCATGTGTAGGAGACCCATATATATATATATATTTATATTTTTATTTATCTGTACATGCTGCACACACATACATATATATATATATATATATATATATATACACACACACACACACACACACATATATATATATATATATATATATATATATATATATATACACACACACACACACACACATATATATATATATATATATATATATATATAAATATATGCACACGCACATATATATATGCACATATATATACATATATATATATATATATATATGTATAAATGTATGCACACACACACACACACACACACATACATATATATATATATATATATATATATATATATATATGTACATATATATGCACACACAAACTCTCTCTGACACACATGCACACAAGCGCTCACTCGCGCGCACACACACACACACACACACACACACACACACACACACACACACACACACACACTAACCTAAATTTTTTTTCCACTTTATTTAAAATGATGTGTAGTAACAGTACTAATTATACAATTAATTATATATATTTTTATAGATAGATTTTAGGGTTCTTGTACACAGACTTTAAGAAGTCTAGAAGGACGAAAGTGATCTTGTTAATAAGTTATGAAAATAGACTATGATTTTTACAATTGATTTTTTACATGCAAAGTGTATATGTATATATTTATATTTATATATATTTTTTGATTGCCAAATGGACTAAGGTTGATATATTTCCAGCCATATAGTATATTGTCTTGGATAAAGTCACAGACTTAATAATCAGCTAAATCTGATTAAATAAGAGGTACCACATCATTATAAATTTTATTTAAAGTACATAAGAGTTATATTTTTATGACAGCTACTAAGTAGGGCAGGACCAGCTTGAATGTCACACTGATGGGGGAAGGGATGTGAATTTACCGTGTACCAATAACACTTTGTTTTACAGCACAATAAACCACTCCCTTGCCTGATAAAAAGTGTATATATATATATATATATATATATATATATATATATATATATATATATATATTTATTTAGAAAGCTTGTGAGGAAACTATTAATCTAGTTTTGTTTTACTTGGATCGCTTGTCTGTGTACTTAATAAATTATTTTTGACTGGAAACAGACTGCCTGCCTTGCTTGGATTACTTTTGAATACTTAATAATTCTGTACAATTATATATTTTTTATTTTTTTTATTTTTTTTTTACTTAAGACGAGTTTAAGTTCGCTACTTCTACTTTTGTCTCATCTGATTAATATGCAGTGATTAACTAGAGATATATGGACAGAAAATCTTCCACACAGACAAGTTTCTTACACTGTTTTGTTTTTGGACCCATACACTTGTTTATTGGGTTGTTTTGAGACTTGGTGGATACCACGGATGTTACTTGTTTTTTTATTATCAGCCTTTACAATCTATCACTGACTGATAGCTTTGTTCTCAGATATTTTTGCCTTTGTCCCTAATTCTTGAGCCAGAAGGCTGACAGCCACTGTCTGTCACACACACGTTCACGTACATGTGCTTGAAACTGTCGGTACTGCGGTTACTTGCTGTAGTCAAGTTTATCATTTTTTCTTCTCTCGCCCTTCACTAAACATAATTTGACACAACCACATCTAGTAATGGGGAAAAAAGGACATCAAGTATATTAAGTTTCCCATCAGCTCTGCAAGCTGGATCAGTCGGTTTCCTTGAAGTCATGGACTTGAATTGGCTTTCAGATTTGTTACTTCTGTGGAAGTCAGTCTCTGATTGCTCCCTATATCCCTGTCACAACTGGTTATAACTGCAGTCTGGAGGCAATCAGAGAATGGAAAGAGGAATCACCACTGTTTGAAGTGGAACAGTGAAACAGTGCTTCACTTCAGTATTGAATGAGCATTCGGAACAACGCTTTGCGCTTGAGCTCCAAGCTTCTCACGAATGAGACATCTCCTCTGGCCACATAATAGTTTGAGTATTTTGATTGGATGAGAACATCATCCTCTCTTACCCCTCTATCCCTAGACAGACCACTGTTTGCAATGCATTGTGTAAGCCATGTACTACACATGTCTCTTTTTGGGAGTGATGGTGAAGTGTGTGTGTTTTATTGTAGCCAGCAAACTTCGAGAGGAGACAAGGGAGAGGGATTGCAATTGTGAGGATCAAGTTCAAGCAGATGCAATGGAAGCATGTGTGAGACACGTATAAAGTGTCACTACATGTCTTCCCAATTAGACACTGTTAAGCTCTTCCCAGTTCGAGGTTCCTTTAGATCACTCTTATGCTTGGCCACTATAATGACATATGCCCCCTTTCTTGGACTAAGGCTTGTAATGCTTTCACACTTGATGGTACACATGGGGTTTAACAGTGGGGGAAATTAACTATTACTAACAGACTGTACAAGAACAGGTAATGTAGAAGCTATTTATTATTTTATTTTCAGTTTGATGACCGGGGAAGTCCACTGGGCTCAAGGAGCCTGTTTTCAGTGGAGACCCAGGGAGAAAAGCTCTACAAAACATAGCAGACATAGTAACGATTAAACAATTAGTAAAAATTATGTAGTAAAACATAAGCACAGTAGAATATCAACATAATACGGTATACAGTGCATATTTACATGTAAATACAATTATAGGTCGATAATACAGAGTCACCATTATACTGAGGTTTTAAGTCTTCTGAGAATGCTATGAAAGAAACTTTTGCAAGAAAACAGTAAATATGATTGAACTCCTATTGGGTAAGGTGGAAGGTAGTTATGTATATGCATGTATTCATGTATTAGGCAGGATTAGGTAGGTAGAGTGCAAGTGCATCTCCTGTTGTTGGAGAGTAGGAATGGAGCTGGGTTTTGAAGTGATCAAAGTTTTGAGAAATTCTTAGAGAGGGAGGAAGAGAGTTCCATTTTTTGGCTAAGGAAAAGAATAGGAGAAGCTTACCTGGGGGGCAGTTTGGTTTGTATACAGAAATGAGATTTTGGTGAGCAGATATTAGAGTTCTGTAAGGGGTTTATAGTGGTACAATATTAGTTAGTGCAGGGCACTTAGTGGGTTTAAAACACACACACACACACACACACACACACACACACACACACACACACGCACACACACACACACGCACACACACACACACACACACACACACACACACACACACACACACACACACACACACAAGAAATTCAAGATACATATTTTTTTTCAGTTCGTTACTGGACATCAACTTTAAACCCCAGACCATAAAATCTCTGACCATAGCATTAGTGTTGCCATCCACTGAAGCAATGCTGATTGGTTTTACCTCTGTAATTGGTGGTGTTCCCACTGGGTAGCAAAATTTCAATTCAAAAGATCAGTAAGTCAGAAGTGCTGTATTTATACACATGAAAACTCATATTACATAAGTGCAAAAATCTGACCTACTCCTTGAAACTATCTGACCTATTCCAGTGTGCATCTGCTGTATCCCACCCTCTTGCCGTGACTTCCTGTCCTAGGCACTTGGGAATGCATCAGCAATCTGAACGTGTAGGTTTAATCTACTCTTCCCAGACATGAGATGCCTCTGGCAATGCCTTAGACATGCACCTCCCTCCTTGTTCACTGTACATGTAGCATCTAAACACAAACTCTGCTGCTTTAATAACCTTCAGTGTTACTGGTATGGATGCCCTTCCACAGCAAAACATACACAGTGGACAAGCAGGTGTACAGAACCTCTTTGCACAGTTACTACTCTGTATCACTCAGGCATTATATACAAAACTTTTTTTTGTAGTCTGAAATATAGCTTTTTGCTCTTCTGCTAGCTTTGTCTTCAGAAGTATACCTAACATTTGATAAATTTACACAAAGGGATGCTTATAATCCACTCCAGGCATTAACTAAAAGTAAACAGTAAAATTCTTAACTTTTAATCCAAAGCAGTTATTTTTTACAGTACAATTATTACCACGCCGTCAATAAGAAAAATATCTAAATGCCAAAAACTGGTAAACCTGTGCCTCTTGTAGTACAGAAGATGTGTTCACGTGCCGCAACAGCATCAGCAGTAAGTATGCAAAAAAATGAAACGTGAGTAACATAGCAACCAATATCTGTAGTCAATAAAAAATACAAATTTACATACACGTAGCCCTTCTCTAAGTGGTGAAATCTTAATTTCTTTGTTTCTTATTTCCCATCCACATAACTTATTATGCCACAATGCAAAACGAAGCAGAAATTAGAAAAAACATGCCTGTTCCAAAAATAGAAAAACATCCCAGTGTATTAGTAGTCTTCTGTAAAGTTATGCTACGAATCATTTGCTTTCTATACTGGCTCTTGTTTCTTGAAATAAGGACAGTCTCTTTCGTTCTTCTGCTCTGGAAAATGGAATAAAAGATCTCCATGTTGCTAGACTGATGCATACTACCTGTTTTCCTTATCTCCTCTGTACATGTCACCACATTCCATGTCTGTGCTCTTTTCCCTTCAATAGTTTGTGCTACCTACTCAATTTTGTGCATTTTGGGCTTCTTCTATCTTTTTCTATGTTTTTGGTCTGTTCTTAAAATAATTTCTTTAATGGCAGGAGGTTAAAGCATCACAAACTAAGAACCACTTTGTATTTATATGCTAGAGGCTGGTAAAAGCTGTGTATCCTTTGACTGGAGGGAATTATTCAGTGCAGTATACATTACAGGAGCCCTCAGGAAAAAAAAATTGGTCATGGTTTACAGATGGCTGTCTTTCAAGCTGCATGTCTCAACATTTGTAATGACAATGATTTATAATGATCCGTCTTATTTCAATGAGAGTAGTCTGCCAAGGAGGTCTGTGTGTCCATTCCCCTTTTATGTGGTCTACTGATATTTCAGACCAAGCTGCTGGGCAACAATAGCCATACAACCCCTCCTTGCGAAGGAGTAGAGTTTTCCAGTTTGATGGATGCTCATCCATGTGGTTTTATCGTCATGGTCAACAAGGGGAGCTTCCATACAGTCCTGTTTCACTACTGCTTGCTCCTTCAAATCAATATTATCAGATTAAGCCCTGTAAAGCATCAGTGTGGCTTTACAGAACTTCAGTAAACCTCCAGAAACCTTTAACCGAAGTGACTGTGTAGGTTTCTCTCACTTTCAGATTTTTGGAAACCATAAAGTCTTCAGTTACATCAGGAACCTACGTGGCAAAGCCCAGGTGTGTTCCGAATTAGTACTTAACAGTATCACTTACACTGATCCTGTTGAGTTAGCCAACCTGCTAGCAGATAAGTTCGGTACAAACTTTATCCCCCTGCCCCTCCCAAAGGCCCTTTCAACATCCCGTATACTTGTGTTGCACCTCACATCTCCGTAGATGAAGTATCACAGGCCCTATCCACGGCAAAGATAACAGCTTCCATGGGACCTGATAGTATTCCAGGATAAATTCTGTACCATCTCCAGCAGGAACTGGGCTCGTCATTCAGCACCCTTTTCAACCACAGCCCAAGTACTGGCTTCATGCCAGCATAGTGGAGAACTGTCATTGTCACCCCCTTACACAAAGGTGGTGTCACTACTGACCCGGGAAACTATTGCCTCATTAGCTTAACAAGTCTGATCTGTAAAGCCATGGAGTGCATTATTATGGATCTCATGAACTAGGACATAGGCAGTCTCCAAGCACTTGAAACCCAGCCTGTTCAGATTCGTCAATGGCAGATCTTGCAAGTTGAAACTGGATGACTTCTTTGAGACTGTCACCAAGGCCCTGGATGAGGGTAAGTGAGTACATACAGCTTACCTTGATTTGGCCAAGGCCTTTGACACAGATGTTCTTCGTGTTTCACTGTTGCAGTCATTTCATTTGGGTAATTCGCTGGCAGGTTGCCCTCAGTCAGCCTGAATAACAAAGTCTTGGGTCCTGCATCAGTTGCTGTCTCCTCTTCCATGATGTCAGGTCGTCAGGGGTATAAAGCATGCAGCTGACGCCATTTTAATTGGTCTTTCCTGACGTGCGGTGCCCGAAGCAGAAGCAGTTCTCAAGTGCCGGTTGGCCGACTACTGAAATTTTAGTTTTCGAGTTTCAGAACAGAAGTCTTTAAACTAAAGCCAAGTACCCCGTTGGGGAAACTTTTTCTTGCTCCTTACCGATGTCAGTAAAAGTTAAAAATTGCATTACTTGTGGGAAGCAAATACCTCATAAGGATTTTCATTTGTACTATATTCCTTGCCTAGGCCCTGACCACAACGTGCCTTGCTGTCGGTTTTGTGCTAAATTTAACCAATGCACTATTAAGCGTCGGTATATTTTTGCTTCTAACTATCCTGAAATGTCATCTGTTAGCAATCCGACTACCGGAATTCACAAAAACCACAAAGAAAAAGACAGAGACAGACCGCCAAGGTCCAAAACCGACGGCGAAGCTTCTCCTAAGCCAGTCGCCGGTTCGCCTGTACTCAGTGAGGCGCTTTCGCAGCCCCTGATGCCCACTACTTTTGAGTCACAGGCCTCTACCTAGACCCATTCGGAGTCCAGTATGCCGTGAGATTCTTCAAGTATTGAACCCGCGGATGTCTCTCCCTTGGATGGGTCCGGAGCTGCTGAGCAGGCACTGGCTTCTGAGGGTGTTTTCAGGCCTAAAGATTTGTATATTAAACCAACGCCATCATCAAAAACAAGGCTAAAACCAACTACTATGTCTAAAAAACTAACGCATGAGCCACGTGCTCAGGCCCTTATGCCTAAAAAAACAAATTATCAAAATGGCTGAGGATTTAATTACCATGATCAGGGGTTCCCAACCCCCTCCTGCTAAGAGGCCTAGGCAAGGCACTGATTATGAATCTTCAGATCAGGTTTCCATTTCTTCTGATCAGGAATTTTCTTTCCCCCCTTATGAGGACTCTGATGCAGAAGAATCCATCCCTTCTGCTTCTCCTCCTGAAGATTTTTCTTTTGGAGAGACTTTGCATACCTTATGGGAACATTTTCATTGGGAGAGTCAGGACTTTTCAGAATCCAAAAAGAGGCGTAGGGATTTTCTTCTTCCTCAGCATAGGCCTTTGGCTATACCGCCTGTTTTAGACATTGTTGATGATGTTTTCTCAGAATCCAGCATGTCTCCTGATTCCCTGCCTCCGGCTCCTTTCCACCAGACAGATATTACAGGGTTCCTGACTCCCACATGTTTCTTTTCAAAAATCCTACTGCTGACACTGAAACTATTTTTCAGGTCCCAATGGTGTTAAGGCTTCTACTGCTAAAAATCATACCCCTTCTGATAGAGACTCCAGGGCGGTGGATAGATGGGGTAAGAAGGTTTATACGTCTGCAACCCTGGCAATCAGGGCTTTAAACATTCAATTTCATATGCTTAAATATCAACAGCATGTCATGGGCTTACTGAAACAGAAAATGATGATTTCCGATTGTATGGAAAATAGAGTTACAAGATTTATTGCTTTCAGCTGAACAAGTTGGAAAGCATACTTTGCAATGTGGTTTTGATTCCTTGGAGGCCTCTAGCAGGGCCACTGTAACTGGATATGTGATAAGAAGGTATGCTTGACTCAAGGAGCAAAGTCTGCCTGATCATGTTAAAGCTAAATTGTTGGTGCTCCTTTACAGCAGAACAGTCTGTTTGGTAATCAGGCAAAAGAAGTTTTAAAAAAGATGGAAGACAAAGCTAAATCTAAGCAAATTGTAAAAGATTTCTTGCAAGTGCAGCCACCCAGGTTCAGTAGGCACTGGCCTACTAAGAATTGGTCCTTTCCAGTACCCAACAGAGCCGCTCAGGTCAAACTCAGACACTCTAAAAGCTCCAGGTTTCAGTCGCAAGGATCTTACAGGACAAAACAATGGGGTGCCTCCTCCTCCAAATCAGGAAGTAGCAAAGCACCACCCTACGGTAAACAGTCTCAATGACTTTCCTCTGCCATTTCCAAGAACTTATCTTTTGGCAGCCCCTTTGGGGGGAAAACTAGCACTTCATGCTCAAAATTGGCATCTAATTACCCAGGACAAGTGGGTCTTCAATATAGTATCCTGGGGGTACAGATTTAATTTCCACACGTTGTCAATTCCAAACAGATGGCCAGATCTGCCCCCAAATCAGTGGGCAGAGGCCCAGAAACAAGTCCGGTCCGTCATAGATACGGGGGCTATTCAACTAGTGCCAGAAAAGGAAAAAGGACAAGGTTTTTATTCAAGACTTTTCCTGGTACCCAAAAAAGACAAATCATGGCGTCCAATTCTGGACTTATCCATTCTAAATACTTTCCTGGACATTCTAAAATTCAAGATGCTGACTCTACAACAGCTACTGCCTATGCTAGACAAGAATGCCTGGTTGGTAACTCTAGACTTAAGAGGCTTACCTGCATATCCCAATCAGGGAATCTTGCAGAAGATACCGCCACTTCAAAGCAGGCTATTTACATTACCAGATCTCTGCACTTCCCTTTGGCTTATCTACTGCGCCCAGGGTCTTCACAAAGTACCTGGCACCAGTAATCGCATTTTGCAGGCAAAGAAACATTCAAATTTATCCTTACCTGGACGATTGTCTAATTCAGGCAGAGGACAAGGACATTCTTCTACAACATCTGGCATTTGTAAAAAGGCTTCTAACATGCCTAGGGTACACCATAAACGAAAAGAAATCACAACTGGTACCCTCTCAAATAATTACATTCCTGGGTGCAAGCTTGCATACAACTGCCCTGATGGCTTACCTCATGCCAGACAAACAAATTCAATTGATAACATACTTCAAACAAGTGGCCACAAAAACCCAGCTATCTGCAAAACAAATCCTGCAGGCTTTGGGGTTCATGGCATCCTGCATTCTACTAATTCCATATGCAAGACTGCATATGAGGAAACTTCAGTGGTACCTAAAAAGCTTATGGAGTCAACATCATCACAGCCTGGAAACACTGATTCCTCTCATTCCTTGCCTGCAACAGGAGTTCCTTTGGTGGGCAGAGGCCTGTCACCAAAACAAGGGACTGTCATTCATTCTACCCCCTGCCACCCAAACCCTGACTACAGACACATCAGACTATGCTTGGGGGGGCCCATCTGGCAGGGAAATGCATTTAGGGTGAATGGAGCCCAAATCAAATGCACGTACATATCAAAGAGAAAGAAATGCTAGCTGTACAGAATGCTCTGACAGCCTTCAAGGACTTCCTTCATCCAGGACAACTACTGATAAAGACGGACAACACCACAGATGTCCTTCAAGAATGCAACTGCAGTCATAACATATGGGTTGTCCTGCCTCAGGCAGCCCTCGGTCAGCCGGATTCCAAAGTCTGGGTCCGACGTCGGCTGATGTCGCATTTCTCTCCAACGTCAGAGCGGCAGGAGTACATAAGCATCAGCCGACGCCATATTCTTCAGTCTTTCTTGCCGTGCGGTGCCCGAAGCAGAAGCAGTTCACAAGTGCCGGTTGGTCAGCTCCTGTATTCTTCTATCCAAAGTCATCAAAAAAGCTAAGTACCCCGTTGGGGACCTTTTCTTGCCTCAGCCGGTGTCAGAAATTACTGAAAAAGTAAATAATTGTTTGTCTTGTGGTAAACAAATACCTCATAAGGATTTCCATTCCTATTGCCTTCCTTGCCTTGGCCCAGACCACGACGTCTTGGCCTGTGCCGCCTGTGCTCGCTTCAATAAGTGCACTCTCAGGCGCCGGGCAGAGTTCGCTGAAGACTTTTTCGGTGAAAAATTCGATTATACTATGCCGTCGGAATTACCGACATCGCAGACTCCTAAAAAACGAAAAGACCGAGACCGACATCCTCGGCCCGCATCTTCCACCGACACCATGCCAAAACCTACCGCGAGTGCCCCAGTTCCCTCTGAGGCGGTTATTTCACCGCTCCGAACCGAAGACACCGCATTACCGATACCTCCGATACCGGAGACCACACCGGCGCCACTTATTGATTTTCCTCCAGATACTGAAACCGAGGAAGTGCCCGAGACCATTAGACCATTGCTGTGGATAAGGTCACTCCTGCACGTGGAGCTGCTAGGCCTCCCATGTCCATGTCTATCAAGGCCTACACACGTGCTAAGGCAGCCAGCAAGACCAAGCACCTTACTGCTAAAGCATTACCTCAGCCTACTCCTAAAACACAAATCATGACTATGGCAGCAGACTTAATCTCCATGATCAGAGGTTCCCAGGCCCATCCTGAGAGAGGATCCCAGCCTCCTCCTGATAAGAGGCCCAGGGTTGAGCTCACTGACCCTCTCCCTTCTGATGAAGATTCTGAGGGCTCTGTTCACTCCGATAGCCAGGAAGAGCCTTTCCAGACCTATGAGGACTCAGATGCAGAGGACTCCATCCCCTCGGCCTCCCCTCCTGAGGATATTTCTTTTGGGGAAGTTCTGCATTCCATGAGGGAACATTTTAAGTGGCAATGCCAGGAATATTCTGATTCCAGAAAGCGCCTTCGAACCTTCCTTAAAAAGCCCCAACACAGGCCCTTAGCTATACCTCCTGTGCTTGATGTTTTGGATGATCTGTACTCTGACTCCAGTGTTACCCCTGATACTCTCCCTCCTGCTCCTGCCAAGCCGGACAGATACTATAGAGTCCCAGAAACACATTCTCATTTCTTTAGGGCCCATGCTGTTGATTTAGAAACTATTTCACAGGGGCCGAAAGGGGTTTCAGCTACCACCTCCAAAAATCCTTTGCCTTCCAACAGGGAAGCTAGGTCATTAGAGAGATGGGGGAAGAAGGTTTACACCTCCACTACTTTATCTATGAGAGCTCTCAATTGTCTCTTTCATATGTTTCAATATCAGGATTACCTGTTAGATGATTTACAGAAAACTTTGGCCTCTCCTGAACCTTTAGATAGGAAGTCTTTGCAGGAGGCTGTACATAACTCTCAGCAAGTTAGCAATCACTTTCTTCAGTGTGGATATGATGCATTGGAAGCTTCATGTAGGGCAGCTATGACAGGGGCGGTCATTCGTAGACATGCATGGTTAAAAGAACAACCTCTACCAGTTCATGTTAAAGCAAAACTTCTTGATGCACCCTTGGAAAAGAACAAGCTTTTTGGTGCTAATGCTAAAGATGTATTAAAGACCATTGAGGAAAAAGCCAAGTCAGTTCAGACAGTCAAAGATTTCCTCCAGGTTCAGCCACCCAGATTCAGCAGGAATTGGCCTTCAAAAAACTGGTCCTTTCCTAATCCTGAAAGATTTCAAAGGGGCAAAAACAGGCGTGGCCGAGGAAGAGGACAATACAGAGGTTCCTACAGGGGATGACAATGGCAACCAGCAAACCAAAGAAGTGACACAGAGGCTTCTCCTGCCCCATAGGGACAATCCCAATGACTTTCCTCTTCTTCCGCTGACCAAAGAGCAAACAGAAGCTCCCTTGGGCGGAAAATTATCTCTGTTTTCAGACAATTGGCACAGATTGACAAAGGACAAATGGATTTTGGACATTATAGACCAAGGCTACAGGTTCCATTTTCATACCTTACCAAGGAAACAAGGCATGCCAAACCTACCACAAAACCAGAGGGCAGAGGCTATCAAGCAAATTTCTCTGCTTGCTCAGATCAATGCAATAGAAAAAGTTCCACAACAAGAACAAGGCCAGGGGTTTTACTCAAGACTGTTCCTTGTTCCAAGAAAAGAAACTCAATGGAGACCAATACTGGATTTGTCCGCATTAAACACCTTTCTCATAGTACCAAAGTTCAAAATGCTGACCTTACAGCAACTCCTTCCCATGCTGGGCAAGGGGTCTTGGCTGATTACTCTGGACCTCAAGGAGGCATACCTGCATGTCCCTATCAGACACAGCTGCAGAAGATACCTCAGATTTCTTGCAGGGCCAGAGCATTATCAATTCTCAGCATTGCCATTTGGCTTATCTACTGCGCCCAGAGTATTCACGAAATGCCTGGCTTCAGTAATTGCTCATTGCAGGCTCCAGGGGATCCAAATTTACTCGTACCTGGACGACCGCCTCATACAAGCGGATGACAAACTGATTTTGACAAAAAACTTGGATTATGTCATACAATTGCTACAAGCTCTGGGATACACAGTCATCTTCCAAAAGTCAAGACTTCAGCCATCCCAGCAAATAACCTTCTTAGGAGCCAATCTAGACACAGCTTCTCAAATGGCTTACCTGACAGAAGACAAGCAAAAGAAGTTAACTCATTATTTCAAAGGTTTGGCAAAGCTCACCCAGATGACTGCAAGGAGATTCCTACAGGCCCTGGGCTACATGGCATCCTGCATTCTCCTGGTTCCATTAGCAAGACTACACATGAGAAAGCTTCAATGGTACCTAAAATGTTTATGGTCTCAACACAGCAACAACCTAGAGACAAACATACCTCTCATTCCATGCCTACAAAAGGAATTTCTATGGTGGGCCTCGGTAAGCCAGGCAAACACAGGTATGCCATTCAAAAAACCTCAAATAACACAAACAATGACCACAGATGCCTCAGACCTTGGATGGGGGGTGCACATGGAGGGCAGATGTATTCAAGGACAATGGTCTCCAAAGGAAACACATCTGCATATCAACCAAAAAGAAATGCTGGCAGTAATGCATGCCATCGAGGCCTTTCGACAACAACTTTAGCAAGGCCACCTGCTAATACGGACAGACAACACCACTGTCATGTGGTACATAAACAAGCAGGGGGGCACCCACTCTTACCCCCTTTGCAGACTGACAATGAATCTTTGGGAAAAATCACTGAGCTTAAACATACAGTTGCAATCCCAGTTTGTTCCAGGCAAAGACAATGTGCTGGCGGACAGCCTAAGCAGGAATTTCCTAGACCCCCACGAGTGGAGGTTACATCCAGAAATCTTCATACGACTCACCTCGACATGGGGCAGGCCAGAAGTAGACCTATTTGCCTCCCACCTCAATCATCATCTACAAAAGTTCTGTTCAAGGACATATCATCCACAAGCATGGAAAACAGATGCTCTTTCATTCAACTGGAACTTCCTAAAGATCTATGCATTCCCACCTCTGCCACTGATGACCACAGTACTACTAAAGATCAAAGCAGAGAAGCCAAAGGGGATCCTAATAGCTCCAGATTGGCCAAGACAACACTGGTACCCACTACTACGGAGCATATGCCACAACAAAAAATGGGCCCTTCCCCAATGGACCCATCTTTTGACTCAAAACAACTTCAAGACAGTACATCCCAACATTCAGACGCTCCAGCTAACAGTTTGGGAGATTCCATGAATAACCTCAATCTACCTCCCTCCAAGGAAGTTCAGTGGATACTAACAGAAGCCCGCAGACCATCCACCAGAAAGGCTTATTCAGCAAAATGAAAGAGATTCAGCATTTGGAATACCAGCAAGGGTCATGATGCATCATCATTGAACATCCCACTCATCCTGGAATACTTGGCAGATATGCTACAGAATGGACTCTCATATTCTTCTATAAAAATACATGCTTCAGCTATTTCAGCTAGATACAACACTGATCCACCTGTGTTTTCACATCCTTTGTTAAGGCAATTCCTTAGGGGAATCAAGAATATAAAGCCACCAAGAAAGGCCCCAGTACCAGCTTGGGACCTCAACTATGTCCTAGAAAAACTGACTCTACCCCCCTTTGAGCCAGCAGCTTCTGTGGACTTACAATTTCTCTCATGGAAGACAGCTTTCCTGTTGGCAATTACCTCAGCAAGAAGGGTTTCGGAATTACAGGCCCTAATGGCAATACCACCGTTCATAACCTTTCATAGAGACAGGGTCTCCTTACAAACCAACCCTAGCTTTCTGCCAAAAGTGGTATCTAGGGTTTCTTTAAATCAAGCAATTCATCTGCCTACTTTCTTTCCCAATCCTGAGAACAAAGGGAAAGACTGTTGCATACCTTGGACATTCAGACAACTTCACTACTACCTGGACAGAACCAAGGCCAATAGGAAGTCTGATCAGCTTTTTGTAGCTTATGCCCCTGGAGTACAAGGAAAAGCAATTTCCAAACAGACTATTTCAAAATGGATTGGACATTGCATCAGATTTTGTTATTCCTTCCATGGAAAGAGTGTACCAGCCAATGTCAGAACACACTCTACCAGAGCTACAGCCACCTCTACAGCATTCTTAAGAGGGGTGCCTACAAAAGACATTCTAGAAGCTGCATGGAGCTCCGTGCATACATTCTCCAAACACTACAACCTCCCTTTATATTCCAGATCCAGAGCAGGCTTTGCTTCGGCAGTCCTGCAGGGATTGATAGCTACACCATCCTTTTCTTAGAGCTTTCCACCTCCCCCAGCTAAGCTATGGTATTCGACCCATATGTTATGACTGCAGTTGCATTCTTGAAGGACATAGTACAGTTTTGTACCTACCATAAATGTAGATGTCCGATAGATATGCAACTGCAGTCGGGTTTTCCCTCCCTCCTTCCCCTCTATTCCGTGGGTCCACTCCTCTCCTGTTATCCTGGATGGGGATATATGTTATGGTGTATCTGTTTATTACTTATTTATTTGTCTGGAAACCTGTTTTTGTCTTCCAAATTGATTACAGCCTTCCTTGGAGGGCACCTGGCATCTGGGGCAAGAAACACTGAAGAAGATGGCATCGGCTGATGCTTATGTACTCCTGCCGCTCTGACGTCGGAGAGAAATGTGACATCAGCCGACGTCGGACCCAGACTTTGGAATCCGGCCGACCGAGGGCTGCCTGAGGCAGGACAACCCATATGTTATGACTGCAGTTGCATATCTATCGGACATCTACATTTATGGTAGGTACAAAACTGTACTTTATGTGGTACGTAAACAAGCAAGGGGGGTACCCACTCCTACCCCCTTTGCAGATTAGCCATAGCCTTGTGGAACACAGCCTTGACTTACTAAATACATCTACAAGCTCAATTCCTGCCAGGAAAGCAAAATACTCTGGCAGACGACGTTAGCAAAAATCTTATGGACCCACACAGATGGAAACTGGATCCACAAATCTTCAGCATGTTGACACGAAAATGGGGGAGCCCAGACATAGATCAAAACTACCAGTTAGACAAATTCTGCACATGAACTCATCACAAAAAAGCATGGAAAGTGGATGCTCTAACCTTCAGCTGGAAAAACCTATCAGTCTGTGCCTTTCCACCTCTGCCTCTGCTCTCCAAGGTTTTACTAAAAGTCAGACAGAAAAAAACAAAAATGATTCTGATTGCTCTGGACTGGCCTCGCCAACACTGGCACCCACTTCTAATAAATATGTCACACCTTCCTCTGTGGTACTTGCCACAGACACCTCACCTATTGTGTAAGCAGAACTATCAAATTCTGTACACTCAGCTCCAAACTCTGAATCTTGCAGCATGGCTAATCAACTAATTTCACCAAACACATCTCTCAGTAAACCTGTGATGGATGTCATTTTGGAGGCTAGAAGGCCTAGTACTAGAAAATCTTATGCTGATAAATGGAAGTGATTCTGTGCCTGGAACCAAAGCACAAGGAATAAACACAGCAATGCCCTATATTCCTCAGATTTTGCAATATTTAACTGAGATGCTTCACAAGGGCCTATCTTTTTCTTCTATAAAAATCCGTGCCTCTGCTATCTCGGCTCATTACAACACAGAGCCTCCTCTCTTTTCTCATCCCCTGCTAAAGCAGTACCACAGAAGGGCCAAAAGTTTGAGACCTCCCAGGAGAGCACTGACCCCTGCATGGGACCTCAATTTTGTGCTGGAAAAACTCTCCCTACCTCCTTTTGAACCAGCTGCTACTGCAGACATAAAATTTCTTTCTTGGAAGACGGCCTTTCTTTTAGCAGTCACTTCAGCTAGAAGGATTTCAGAACTACAGGCTCTCATGGCAGTGGAACCTTTCATTATTTTTTATCCGGACAGGGTGGCCCTCAGGATCAGTCCTTCTTTTATGCCTAAGGGGGTATCCAGTGTGGCTCTTAACCAGACCTTTAATCTGCCAACTTTTTTTCCCAAATCCGCAGAACAAGGGGGAGCGGATTCTGCATTCATTGGATGTACACAGACAACTAAGATTCTGCTTAAACAGGACAAAATCTCTAAAAGTCTGAGCAACTACTGGTGGCATTTGCTGCAGGGGCAGAGGGGAAGGCTATATCAAAGCAGACTATTTCAAAATGGATAAGCCGTTGTATCTGCTTCTGCTACATGCACCATGGTAAACCTGTGCCCAAGGGGATCAGATCACATTCCACCAGGGCTGAATCTACTTCTGCAGCTTTTCTCAGAGTGGTTCCTACCAGAGACATTCTAGAAGCTGCTACTTGGTGCTCAATTCATATGTTCACAAAACATTACCATTTACCTCTCTTTTCTAAACCAAGGGCTTGCTTTGCCACTGCTGTCCTGCAGGGCCTTATAGCTGCTCCTAATGCTGTATAATTCCATCCTCTCATCCATAGCTTTGGGATTCTACCCAAATGTAATGACTGCATCAGTGAAACACGAAGAACATAGTACAGTTGTTTTCACTTACCATAAATGTAGATGTTTGAGTGTATTCACTGTTGCAGTCCGGGTTAACCACCTGCCAGCCCCCTTTCTTCTCTATAATTATACCTTTGCTTTCCTTCACTATGCTCAAAAGTGTTTGTGTTGTATTTGTTTTTAGTTGGAAGTAAATTTTTTGTGTGTGTGTGTTCTAAAATACTTGCATATATATTTGGGGGGCACCTGACGTCTGGGGCAAGAAAAACTGATTAAAATCGTATCGGCTGCATGTTTTATACCCCTGACAACCTGACGTCATGGAAGAGGAGACAGCAACTGATGCACGACCCAAGACTTTGCTATTCAGACCGACTGAGGGCAAACTGCCCACGGATTACCCAAATATAATGACTGCAGCAGTGAATATACTCGAACATCTACATTTATGGTAAGTGTACACAACTGTACTTTCCTCACTTGGGCATCATTGAAAAGCTAACACAACTTGGTGTACATCACTATCTCATCAGGTGGGTGGCCAACGGGCTCACCGACAGGACCCACCTTGTCAAAATAGGCACCTCCACCTCCAGTAGCAGTCCTAAAACTACTGAAGTTACCCTGGGATCTATTCTGGGACCCCTACTATTTGGCATCTATTTCTCAGAGGTACAAGCAAAGACAAAAAGGCCTGTGGCTGACCAGGTTTGCCGATAATTGTAAATTGGGTGATGTCATTGACTCCCCAGATGATGTTAACATTCTGCAAGAGGGTCTCACAGCAACTAATGACTAATGCCAAAGTCATGGCCTCAAGCTAAATGCAAAAAAATGTATCATCATAGCATTCGGCAAAAACACAAGCCCTACTGATTACCCCTTCAGTGGCAACTCCCTAAGCACACAACCTGTGGTGAGATACCTGGGCATTCAGGTTGATAACAATTTCACATTCAACCATCATGTAGTGACAGAGGTCAGAAAAGCCTTTTACTTGGTTCATCTCATAAGTAAAGGGATTGCATCCAGAAAAAAAGCAGGTTATTACCACTCTCTACTTCTCCATCATTAAAGCAATAATTGAGTATAATGCCCCGTTTGGGGTGTATCTCTCCAAACATCTGCAACAATTGTAAAGGCCACTGAAATACCTCACAAAGAGAATCCATGGCCTCCAACACCTGTCCTATGCAGACAGGGTCAAATCACTATCACTCTACTTCGTATCGTACAGATTGCGCCAAGGTGGTCTGTGCCTCGCCTACAGGGCAATCTCGGACCCTGACATAGAGATGCTCCATATCCATAAATCTAACTCCTCATGCACTACCCTCTAAAAAGCTCTGAACCTAATATGTGACATTAACAAAACCTGCTGGAGAGACATTTTTGTCTCCCAGAGGCTGCACCATCCCTAGAATAGACTTCCCTTACATGTCAAACAGAGCACCTTGCTGACCCTCTTCAAGTGCAACCTTGATGAGTGGATGGGAAACCACAAACTTGTTCCACCTGTGTCCCTCACTGACAAGGGTGATGAGGGCTGAGTGAGGTTTTATTTGGGGGGATAAACTCTTGACTAGGCTTGTAAGGGCTCCAGGACCATTAGCCTAGTAACCTCCTAACTGATCCCTTCCAAGTCTGCGAAAGCCCTCTTATGTCAAAGACATTCACTTAGCTGCATCTGTTAGGGGCCGTAATGAATTTTAATTTCATTTTTCCAGCATGTAGACTCACCCACTTTGCCAAAAAAAAAAAAAATTGCACATGGTAAACAGGGACATGAACTGAGTAAGTTCATCACTTGAATAGGCGGGTGAGAAGGAAAAAGCAGTTGCTGCCTGTCCAATATTCATTTACTAGTTCTAGCTAGGTATTGACCCGGATAAATCAGCAGCGTCAAACAGAGCAAGCAGTGCATCTAATTACATGGGAAAACTGCTTGCACTGAATCATATTTTATAGGCACAAAGGGTAGCTAGTGGAAAACCTAAATCCTACACTTATTACACAGTAGGTTTTATCTATGTTACTAAATGTTTTTTTTTTTGTAATAAGTTTTGTGTTACAGTACTACTACTTATATAGGCAAAGAAAAAAAGTATATGCAACCTACAATCAGAGCAGGCATATTGTACAGATATGGCCAGATTCAGAATGCTGTTGTGTGGTAAAATGAACATTAGCCGGCCTAAGACAGACATAAGCTTCAGCACATTTAAGCAGACTGCTAGTTTTAAACAGACTTCATACCTGTCAACCACTTACTGCAAAAAAGCAAGACAAAGCCAGACCAAATGGGTGTCCAAAGACCCAAAAATAGGAACACAAGTTAAATATTGTTATTATTAACACAGAAAATTGATAGCCAAAAACGGTTTCTGTAAGCATTTAATTTCCTGAAATAGTTGGTGCCCACCTCCAATGTATGCCATTATTTAGTGATTGCAATCTTCAGATGTTAAATCATTGTTCAGAAATACTGAATTTTTATGAGTAGACCAAACATTGTGGCAAAAATCTTGAGATTCTGCCCATCGCATATAGAGTCAACAGCACAAGACAGCAGAAATGCAAACCATTGGTAGCAGTGGCTAAAAGCAAAAAGAAATGTGTGTTTCAGAAATATGACTGAGGCTGGAAGTCAGTAAATATGGGCATAAAGTTTAGCTTCATATTTGATGCCCTTCCGAATATGCATGCTAACTTTAATCTCATTCTTCTATCAACCTTCAAAGTTTATAACTACAATTTAACATTTTAGCCCCATTATTATAGGATTTGTCCAGGTATCTTGCTTTAAGAGATGGAGAACAGTTGGCCCCGTTTTCCCATGCTTGAGCAGATATTTTGAGCTAAGAGGTCCTGAGGAATGCTATCCTCTGTTAACTGCTGCTGCTTCTGCCTCGGAATGATCGCAGACACTCTTCTTGTGCAGAGATACACAAACGTGCTCTCATTCATGTTTACATACACTCAAACACACTTCAGATTTCATTCACACAAACATGCTTGCACTCACGCAGACAGAAACATAAAAACTACAACACAGACACAGACGTACATTATTTTGCAATTTCATACATTACTTTCACACCTCATAATCAGCAAAAACACTAACTGTTCCACTGATCTCACTCTAGCTTTCATTAACGCATGCACTCACACACTCAAACGCATGCACTCTCTCTTCTATTTTTCCCTTAAATTTCTTCTTTCCTCAGTTTTTACTGGCTAAGCGGCAAAAGTGTTGCTTAGCCAACATAAAATAATGGCAAACCGTACATGTATTAGCAGTGAGAGGTCCACGGCAGCTGAACAGTCACTTACCCCCTTGGCATCACTGTACGCAATACAGATTTTCGCAGAATGCTGAGATTTTAACCCTATAAGTTAGGTCTGCACTCTTAACAAAAAGACTTCAACCGCAAAACATTGATACACGTACGAGTTTAAACTCAATATCTCTCTGCTAGTGCACACAAACACAAATCTTGATATCTGAGCAACTGACTAAGGTTATAGGAGCAATATTTAAAATGTGACCTTGTCCTATTACTTTTGCCTTGTGCTGTTTGCTTGAACTAAGCTGTAGAAGGGTACTGAAGCACAAAAAACACAAGCAATTACACAGGTACAAGAACCAAAAAAAAAAAAAAACTACACTACCCAATTTTCAAAGTCTGCCTAGACAGAACTCTTAATAGCATTAGGGGGGGAAGGATGAGTATAACGATTAGCTATGACTACGATCGATGCACATGACTGCCAGTAAAAGAGATGTCAGCAAAGAAATGTGAAGGCAATCACATTACGGGAAGGTTAATTTTCCAAAAAACTTAATAGCAGAAAAGTGAAGGTTACTGATTTCGGAGAAAAAAAATATATATCACACTGTAGAACACTGGCTCCACAGTAACCACTGCTAACATATACAATGCATATTTAATTAATGGAGACGTTTCCTGGGTGAAAAGAAGGAAGAGTGTGGTGTGTGGATGATCCTTTGCCAGCAACAGAGGAAAGAGTGGAAGATAGTAAGGGGCATTATTAGTAAGCAGTCCCAGTATCCTTGCAGTTTCAGCAGCTCTGCGAGAGTGTAATAAGCATATAGATAGCGCACTGTACCAGAGCTGTAACAACGGGGGTGAAAGAAACATTCAAGATCGGGATTTAATGCAGCAAGCTTACTTTTTTTCAGTGGTACATCAAAATATAGGGAAGAAAAGCATTTTGGAACTGAGGAAAGAAGCACGTAGTTGTCCTTTAAGTAATTTTGTATAAAATGGCTAATGTTTCTTTAAAATATTTGGCACACTCGATTACATGACATTTTGCAAGTTTTTAAATACTAGCTTTATTTTCTGTATTTATCTGATGAAGTCTGTAAGTATTTGCGACAAAAGCACTTATCTGTACAGTTTGTTCATGGATTTGTGCAATAAACCGTTTTTTTTTTTTTTTTTTTTTTTTTGTGGTGTGAACCTCTTGCTTTCGGCACCTGTTGGATTATCTTTGTTAGTGACTTTAATTGTAACTTTAGAGCAGGATGGAAAGTGTTGCAAGATGTTAAGATACAGAGTGTGGATGTATTGGAGTGATGTCCTTCCGTTTCACTGTTGCAGTATTCCTTACAATAGGGGTCCTTTGCCAATGGCGGCCAGATGTCCGGCCAGTATGCCAAAGCCTTTAGGTTGCTTAAGGTGTGCCAATTGTCACACACATGCTTTCCGCATACAGCGTGGTGCATAAAGGTGACACCCGGATGTGCCACGCTCAGAACTTCATTGCCGTAAGTCCGCACGCAGTCTTTGATAGTGTGAATGCCTGCTTCGTTTGCTGGTTTACCAAACCATTTTTAGTTAAGTGCCCCATTGGGGTTTTGCTGTTATCTTTTTTCCTTTTGTTTTGTTGCTTGTGGGAGTCATGTCATCCAGAAAGGGTAAATGCCAGTGCAGGAGACAGATTCCCCATAAAGATTGTCACGAGCAGTGGTTATTTTTTCTCTGTGCTTCCTATGGACCATACGTCCTGTTCCATTTGTCAGTCTTTTGTCCATATTCTGTGCATAGTCAGCTTTCCTCTTTGGCCCAATACTTGAGAACCAGTGCCTTAAGCTATTAGCAAAAGACATTTCCTGCCACAAGGGTCAGCCATCTGGGAAGAAGGCCAAGAAAGCTAGGTTTGATTCTTCCGCTGTACCGCCTCCACCAGGCGTCTCTCCCAAGGCTAGTGAAATCCCAGGGGATTGCCCAACTTCATCATTGGATTCCTCTGCTATGATCGTTTTGGAGGCCGGCATGGGTCTGACTTCATGCATGTCCCTGGAGGCCTTGCAGGCATCTGCTTCGGATGTTCAAGGGGAACCGAAATGCCTTGGAGTTTTCCTCAGATTTTGTTTAGGGAAAAAGTACAGACTATCATTGTAGAAAGCCATCCGGGGTCTGAGCCTTCTAAATTTTATAAGGCGAACATCCCATTGAAAAAGAAACAAAACCTATTTCTCCTGCTCCTAAGGAACCTCAGAGTGAATGGCAGTATTTCACTTGAGGGTTGTTTAATACCCTTAATGGCTTTAAAGCTTCCCAAAGTAGTGTCTGTTCCTGCTCCATCGTAGCCCTCTACTCCCCTCAAAAGGCCTAGGAAACAGGATTCCTCTGAGGAGGACGGAGATTCAGATAAGAAATCCCTGCTTATTCTTCCCAGATTTCTTCTCCATTAGACTATGGTTCTGAGGAAGAGGAGTCCAATAGTCCTGACACTCCTTTTGAGGAAATTTCCTTTGGGGACATAATTTCCAGAATGATGGAATTTAAGTGGGATTGTGTTCAGGTTTCTGAGGTTCAGAAAAGGTATGAGTTTAGACCTTCTGCTGTTCCTCTTGTTTTGGCTGCATTGCTGTGGATGCCTTTCTACTGTGTCTCAGGCTCCAGACTCCCAGTCCTTTGCCCCCCAAAAAACCTGATAGGTTTTACAGGTGTCTGTGGCATCTAACAAGCCATATCAGTTACTGCCTTCTGTGAAGTTACTTCCTTCTGATAAAGACAGCAGAACTATGAAAAGGCTAGGTAGGTTCATGGATAAGTATTAGGCTAGCTATCCTTGTGGACCATTTTAAGCCTAGCCAATTTCCCTCAAAGAGACTCAAATCCTGTACCTCTTGTTTATAAGGTAAGTGTCTTAACCATTACACCAAATCCCAAGTAGGTTTATACGTCCGCTACCCTTTCTTTTAGGACCATCAATTATCAGACCCATATGTCAAGATATGTTTTGACTCTTCTTTCTCAGGCCTGTCAGGTAATTTCTGACCTTCTTGATTCTGATGGTAAGACTTCTGCCCCCTCCTTGTCAGAGACTTCTTCTCATGTGGTTCTCCATTTTATTAAGTGCTGCAGCAGATGATTCTTCTAGAGCTGCTGCTTTTGGTTCTGTGATGAGGAGATATTCCTGGTTTCAGCTTCAACCTTTGCCTGATTTGTTTGTCCTTTCAGGATAAGGACAAGTCTTTATAGGGTCTAAAACATGTTTTTGTCTCTCCTGTGCCTAAATTTCAAAGACATTACTCTAATAAGCCGGCCTTTGTTTGTAGGCAGTCTTGTCATCCTCCCAAGGGACGAAAGAGTGGGAAAAGAGTTCCTCCTACTAAATCTACCCAGAGTCCTGTGACACAGAAATCTCCTTTTCCTGACAAACCAAGTGCTGTTTTACTGTCCTATTCTTCTCAGCCATATTCCTGTTTCTCTTAGTCTTTCCCTTTTCCTTCTAGTTTGGTTAAAGATTATTCAGGATTCCTGGGTTATGTCCATTATCCACCAAGGGTACTACTTGGTCTGGAAATCTCTTCCTGCTTTCATGGGCATTTCTCAGCCTCCCCAGAAACAGCTGGCATTTTTTTTCCAGGGGTACTTCAGGACTTTTGTCTCGGGTAACTATTCAGGCAGTTCCAGTTTCTCAAAGGGGGGGGGGGGTTACTCCAGAATGTTCTTGGCCCCCAGAAAAGAAAGCACTTGGAGGCCCATTCTAGATCTCTCTCACCTAAACACTTGTCTGAAGCTCCATTCCTTTCAGATGTCCATTCAGACTTTGTTCCCTCTGCTGCTTCCTCAGACCTTTCTAGTGTCTCTAGATCTCGAGGATGCTTATCTTCATATCCCTGTTCATCCCCTTTTCAGGAAGTTTTTACATTTCTCTGTTGTTTCCTAACATTTTCAGTTCTTGCTTTGCCCATTAGCCTTTCTACTGCCCCAAGGGTATTCATCAAATGCCTCGCTCCTGTGATTGCTTTTTGCGTGCTAAAGGGGATACAGATCTTCTGTACTTAGACTATGTCCTTTTTAGGTCTCCTCTCCAGAGATTCTTCTGCAGCATCTTCATGTTGCCATTTCCCTTCTGCAAAGCCTGGGGTTCACTATAGATTTAGAAAAGGGCTTTCTGATTCCTTCACATGATCATATATTTCTGGGGTGCAGTATCTGGACTGTTCCAATGCTGGCATCCCTGCCTTCTCCAAAGCCTTGACTCTCATTTCTTTCTTCCAATCCCTTCTTCCTCTGGCCTCAGTCACAGACAGGGAGTTTCTGAGAGCTCTAGGTTATATGGCCTCCACCATTCCTATGCTCCCTTTTACCAAACTCCACATGAGAAAACTTCACTGGTTTCTCAAGTCAGTTTGGCTTCAAAATTCTCATCCCCTCAACTTCTTAGTTCCTTTTCTTCCATGGCTCAAGCTGGAATTTCAGTGGCGGACTCTGCAGTTGGCTCCAAATCCAGAGCTCCAGTTTCAACCCCTCTTCCTCTCAGGAGCTGTTCACAGACGCTTCACACATGGGATGGGGGGGAGCATCCTTCAGGTCTCTAAAGGTGTAGGGTCTTTGGATGCAACAAAGGAAAGAACACATCTGTGTCAGAGATTAGAGCTCTTCTGCTGGCTCTTCAAGCATTTCACCCGTTATTCTCCCCAGGACCTCTCAAGGTGTTTACAGACAGTACCACAGTGATGTGGTATGTCAAAAAGCAAGGGGGAATAAGGTCTTATTTCCTATGCCAGCTGGCACTTCTAGTATGGGAACTAGCTATTTAGTATTGTGTGACACTTAAGGTAGTTTACATTCCCTCAGGTTAGAACATTGTGCAGACAATGAGCAGGTCCAGAACGCAATCCACAAGTGGATGCTTCACAGGGATGTGTTTCTGAACATTGTCCACCAGTGGGGTATTCCTCAAGTGGATCTTTGTGCCTCCCCTCTGATCAGTCAGCTTCCTCTTTTTTGTGCAAGAGTCCCAGGTCCTCTGGCCTTGAAGGTCAGCATCATCTCTTTTTACTGGAAGGGGATTTTTCTTTATGCCTACCCTCCCATTCCTGTCATTCCAACAGTCCTTTTCAAAATACAGCAAGTTGTGTGGCTCCCTTCTCTTCTGCATTTAGCCAAGGGCAGTTATCGCAAGTTACCTCACAGCATGGACCTGCTTGCACAAGACAATCTCTCGTCCACTCTTCAGCTGACATTGTGGGTGGTAGGATTATGATTCCATACAGAAACCTTTTTTCTGAGAACGTCCTTAGGGTTCTGCAGGAGACGAGGAAGCCTACAACTAAGAAGTCCTACTTATCCAAATGGAAGAGGTTTTGTGTTTGGTGTCTAACCAAGAAGTCTTGGTGTTCCCAGGAAGTGGCAACCAGAGCAGTCACACAGAAGATGGAGCTCCAAAGAGCCCACACAACACTGCAACCAACTGTGACTATTTTCAACCCCAACTCCGGATACCCTTACACACCCTTCCCTCCAAACCTTTGGCTGGAAGACTCTCCTCCTTCCTAAATCAATGGAAGGCCATCACCAGGGACCAGTGGACCTTAACATTGCAGAAAGGGGGTACTACATCCATTTCAAAAAAAAACAACCCTTCCTAGACATCCCAAGATCACCAAAAGAACGGGAGAGCCTCTTACCACTTCTCCTCTAAGAACTACTTCACCATGAATCCATTCAGCCTGTTCCTCTAGATCAGGAGGGAAAAGGCTTCTACTCAAGAATCTTTCTGGTTCCAAGAAAGGAAGGCACCTTGAGGCCCATCTTGGAGGTTTCAAAACTAAACAAGGATGTTCTTCTTGTTTCACTGTTGCAGACATTACATTTGGATTATCTGCCTGCAGGTAGCCCTCAGCCGGCCTGAATACCAGAGTCTTGGATTCCTGCATCGGATGCTGTCTCTTCTTCCATGACATCAGGTCGTCAGGGGGTATAAAACATGCAGCCGATGCCTTACATCAGTATTTTTTTGCCCCGTGGTGCCCGAAGCAGAAGTTTGCAAGTGCCGGTCGGCCGACTCCTGAAATTTTAATTTTTGAGTTTCAGAACCGAAGTCTTCAAAAAATCTAAGTACTCTGTTGGGGATCCTTTTTCTTGATCTTAACCGATGTCAGTAAAAGTTAATAATTGTCTTAACTGTGGAAAGCAAATACCTCATAAAGATTTTCATTCGTACTGCATTCCTTGCTTAGGCCCAGACCATGACATCCCTCGCTGTCAGTTTTGTGCCTTATTCAACCCCCAAACTATTCGTCGTCTGTCTATTTTTGCAGTAAATTATTTTGGTACTTGGTATAACTATCCAGAAATGGCTTCAGTAAGCCATCCGATTACCGATATTCCGAAAAAAATGTAAGGATAAAGACAGAGACAGACCGCATAGGTCCAAAGCTAGTCGCCAGTTTGCCGGTACTCACAGAGGCGCTTTTGCAGCCCTGATACCCAAACCTTCAGATTCGCTGGCCTCTACTGAGACCCATTCAGAGTCTGGTATGCCGCGAGATGCTTATTTGACTATAGACCCTGTGGATGTCTCTACCTTGGATGGGTCCGGAGCCACTGTGCAGGCACCGGCTTCTGAGGGTGTATTCAGGCCTACAGATTTGCATTTTAAACCAACGCCATCTTCTTCCTCCAGGCCTAAAACTCGACCCACGCCTAGAAAACCGATGTCCAAACCACATAGTCAGGCCCATATGCCTAAAAAACAAATGCTAATAATGGCTGAAGACCTTATTACTTTAATTAGGGGAAGCCAGCCTTCCCCCTCTAAGAGACCTAGAACTGATTTTCCTTCTGGTTCTTCTGATCAGGATTCTGATATTTCTGTTTCTTCTGATTACCAGGACTTGCCCTTATCTACCTATGAGGATTCTGATGCAGAGGTTCCATTCCCTCTGCTTCCCCTCCAGAAGATTTTTCATTTGGTGAAACCTTGCACACTTTTAGGGTGCATTTCCGCTGGGAAAGCCAGGATTACTCTGACTACAAAAAGAGACTTGGGGAATTCTTACTCCTTCCTCAACACAGGCCTTTAGCTATTCCTCCTGTTCTGGACATTGTAGATGCTTTCTTGGAATCTAGCTTGTCCCCAGACACTTTACCTCCAGCTCCCAGAAAACCTGACCGGTATTACAGAGTACCTGACTCTATTAAGTTCATCTTCAAGAATCCAACTGTGGATCCAGAGACCATTTCCCAAGGACAAAAGGGCATTAACGCTACTGCTGCCAAAAATCCTACCCCTTCTGATAGAGATTCTA
Organism: Protopterus annectens; assembly: GCF_019279795.1. NCBI lineage: Eukaryota > Metazoa > Chordata > Ceratodontiformes > Protopteridae > Protopterus > Protopterus annectens. Next base: position 914,797,643 of record NC_056729.1, read on the forward strand.
GGGCCTTGGACAGATGAGGTAAGAAGGTATACACTTCCGCTACTTTGGCCGTTAGGGCCTTAAATTGCCAGTTTCATATGTTGAAGTATAAGCATCATATTATGGGACTACTTAAACAGAAAATTATGTTGATTCCTGACTGTGCTGAACATAAAGAATTACAGGATTTAATGCATTCTGCTGAACAAGTTGGTAAACTTACTTTGCAATGTGGTTTTAACTCTTTAGAAGCATCCTGCAGGGCTGCTGTCACTGGGTCTGTACTTAGAAGGCATGCTTGGCTTAAGGAGAAAAACTTGCCAGATCATGTTAAAGCTAAATTACTGGATGCTCCCTTAAACCAAGACCGCCTGTTTGGCAACAAAGCAGAAGTCGTCCTCAAAAAGATGGAGGTAAAAGCTAAATCTATGCAAACTGTTAAAGATTTCCTGCTAGTACAGCCTCCCAGATTTAGTAGGCATTGGCCTTCAAAGAATTGGTCCTTTTCAGTCTCTTCCAGGCCTTCTCAGTCCAAACCCAGGAATAGCAGATCACCTAGGTTACAGTCTCAGGCTATGCACAGGCCTAAGCAGTGGGGGGCTCCCACTTCCAAAGCAGGAAGTAGTAAGGCACCCCCCCTATGGAAAAATGTCACAATGACTTAACCTTAACCCTTCCAAGCCCTGCTCAACTTCGTGCTCCCTTAGGAGGAAAGCTGGCCCTACATGCAAAAAACTGGGAACTCATTACCCAGGACAAATGGGTTTTAAATATCGTTTTCCAAGGATACAGATTCCACTTCCACACCCTACCAACCCCAAGCGGTTGGTCAGACCTACCCCCAAGTCAGTGGGCAGAGGCTCAACAACAGGTTCTCTCTCTTCTAAGTATCAGGGCTATTGAACCTGTCCCAGCAGAAGAAAGGGGACAAGGTTTTTATTCAAGACTTTTCCTGGTACCCAGAAAAGACAGTTCCTGGCGTCCTATCCTGGACCTCTCTATTCTAAACACCTTTTTGGTAATCCCAAAATTCAGAATGCTAACACTTCAACAGCTGCTTTCTATGCTAGGCAAAGTTGCCTGGTTGGCAACCTTAGACTTAAAGGAAGCTTATCTGCACATTCTGATAAGGGACTCTTGCAGGAAATACCTACGCTTCAGGGCAGGCTTTATGCACTCAGTTCTCTGCACTTCCCTTTGGCTTATCTACTGCACCCAGGGTATTCACAAAGTGTCTAGCTCCAGCCATTGCATTTTGCAGGCAGAGAAATATTCAGATATACCCATACCTGGACGATTGTCTGATTCAGGCAGAAAGCCAGGACTTGCTATTAAAACATCTGGCATTCGTAAAGAAACTTCTAACCTCACTGGGGTACACCATAAACAAAAAAAAATCTCACCTAGTACCCTGCCAATAGATTGTATTCCTGGGAGCAAGCTTGAACACATCTTCCCAGATGGTTTACCTCACACCAGAGAAACAAGTTTATTTGACAATCTACTTCAAACTACTGGCCGCAAAGACCCAGCTATCTGCAAGTAAAATTTTGCAAGCCCTGGGGTTCATGGCCTCTTGCATTCTACTAATTCCATATGCAAGATTGCATATGAGGAAACTACAATGGTATCTAAAAAGCCTATGTTGTCAACATTCACAGGACCTGGAATCGATGATTCCTATCATTCCTTGTATTGTATAAAGACAGAGTTTCTTTGGTGGGCAGAGGCCTGCTACCACAACAAGGGGCTCCCTTTCAATCTACCCCCTGCTGCCCAAACCCTAACAGACACATCAGATTATGCATGGGGGGCTCACTTGGCAGGGCAGTGCATTCAGGGCAAATGGAACCCGAGTCAGATGCACCTGCATATCAGCCAAAACGAAATGTTAGCTGTACAGAATTCCCTGACAGCCTTCAAAGACCACATCCTTCCAGGACAATTACTGGTAAAGACAGACAACACCACAGTTATGTGGTAAATAAGCAGGGGAGAACCCACTCATACCCTCTCTGCAGACTAGCCATGGCTCTGTGGAACACAGCCTTGAGCTACCAAGTGCACCTACAAGGTCAATTCCTGCCAGGCAAGCTAAATTCACTGGCAGACGACCTAAGCAGAAATCTCTTGGACCCACATGAATGGAAACTGGAACCAAAAATATTCAACCTCTTGAACAAATGGGGGACTCCAGAGATGGACCTGTTTGCCCCCCCTCAGAACTACCAATTGGACAAATTCTGCACAAGGACTCCCCACAGTCAAGCTTGGAAAGTGGAAGCCCTGTCCTTTACCTGGGAAAGCCTCTGGGTTTCTGCCTTCCCCCTTTGCCTTTCCTCTCAAAGGTTCTGCTAAAGATCAAACAGGACAAACCAAGGACAATACTGATTGCACCAGACTGGCCTCACCATGGCACCTACCCTCAGACACCTTCCCTGCTGTCCCAGCAGGTGGGCCAGATTCTGCACCCTCAGCTTCAAACCCTGAACCTTGCAGCCTGGCTAATTCCTTGAGCTCTCCAATAACATCCCTCAGTAAGCAGGTGCTAGATGTCATTCTGGAAGCAAGGAGACCTAGTATGAGAAAATCCTATGCTGAAAAGTGGAAAAGATACTGTTCCTGGAGCCAGACTCTGGGGATGGGGCACTATGGTGCCCAGCTTACCTCATATTCTTCAGTACTTAACAGAAATGCTCCACAAGGGCCTATCCTTCTCGTCAATTAAAATTCATGCCTCTGCCATTTCAGCACATTGTAATACTGAGCCACCCCTCTTCTCTCACCCCCTGGTAAAGCAATTTCTCAGAGGGGCTAAAACTTTAAGACCCCCCAGGCGAGCCCCTACTCCTGGGGCCTGGGACCTTAACTTTGTGTTGGAAAAGCTCACTCTCCTTCCATTTGAACCAGCTGCAACTGCAGACTTGAAATGCCTTTCTTGGAAAACAGCCTTCCTTCTAGCCATCACTTCAGCAAGAAGAGTTTCTGAATTACAGGCCCTCATGGCAGTGGAGCCCTTCATTATCTTCCATGCAGACAGGGTTTCCCTCGGGACCAGTTCTTCCTTTATGCCCAAGGTGGTGTCTAGTGTGGCCCTAAAACAGTCCATTCATTTGCCAACCTTTTTTCCCGAATCCAGAAAACAAAGGAGAACGAATACTGCACTCTTTGGACGTGCACAGATAACTTAGATTTTATTTGGACAGGACTAAGCCTCTCAGAAAATCTGAGCAGCTGCTAGTTGGCTTTGCTGCAGGGGCAGAGGAGAAGGCCATTTCAAAGCAAACCATTTCTAAATGGATAGCCCATTGCATTCATTTCTGCTATAAGCACCATGGAAAGCCTACCCCGCAGGGGATAAGATCACATTCCACCAGGGCTGCATGTACCTCTACAACCTTTCTCAGAGGAGTCCCTACCAGGGTCATCCTAGAAGCTGCTACCTGGGCTCTGTACATACCTTCACCAAGCATTACCACATGCCTTTTTTTTTTCTAAATCCAGAGCTGGTTTTGTCACTGCGGTTTTGCAGGGCTTAATAGCTGGCCCTAATGCACTCTAACTTCCTCCACCCTTCCTTAGCTTTGGGAATCAGCACAAATTTAATGAATGCAAAAGTGAAACACAAAGAAGATAGTACAGTTGTGTACACTTACCATAAATGTAGATGTTCAAGTGTATTCACTGTTGCAGTCCTGGTTACCCTCCCTCCAGCCCCCTGACTTCTCTTGGCTCTACCTTTCCTTTTTGTTTTAAGCTTTCCGGTGTATTTGGTTTTTGGTGGAGGTGTAACATAACATATAATTGCTTCCATTTGTGGGGGCACCTGACATCTGGAGTAAGAAAAACTGATGTAATGGCGTTGGCTGCATGTTTTATACCTCTGACGACCTGACGTCTTGGAAGAAGAGACTGCATCCGACAAAGGAATCCAAGACTCTGGTATTCAGGCTGGCTGAGGGCTACCTGCAGGCAGATAACCAATGTAATGACTGCAACAGTGAATACACCCGAACATCTACATTTATGGTAAGTGCACACATCTGTACTTTCTCACTATCCCAAAATACTAAATACTTTAAATTACTTATGATTTTCCAGTATGCTTTTATGATCACTCTAGAGCTAATGTATGCTTACCTCCATGTCCCCATAGGAGTTGGTCACAGAAAATATCTAAGATTTGTAGCAACAGGCAACCATTTCCAATTCTTTGCTTTACCATTTGGTTAGGACACTACTCTGAGTCTTTACAAAATACTTTTAGCTCCTCATATAACACATTGCAGAACTCTGGAAGTTCATACGTACTCCTTGTAGATGACGGTCTCATTCAGGGAAAATCCACAGTAGAGACCCTAGATGCCTTGCAGAACACTGTAAACCACTTTCAGAACGTAGGGCTCACTTTTAACTGAAAGTAACAAACTCTTCCTCAAACAAGTATCTTCTTTCTGGGAGCCTTCAAAAATTCAGGCCCAGAAATTGTTTATTGGCCGTTTGGGCAGTTTTTCCATCTCTTTCAACTTTCTAGTTTAAAAGCTTGCATTTGCACTTGCTTCCTGCCTTTCCTGTAACTAGGCTAGTCCAGATACAGACTTCCTGTATCCAGGACTGCTTGTAAGCTTCTGAGCCCCCCCAAGGCTTTCTGTGTTGGACGGAAGCCTTCTAGCTTATCAGTGGGAGTGGTAAGCACTAGATAGCCTATCTACCACAAGAGGAGTGGGTTCTGGCCCAGAAATTGTAGTTTATTGGCTGTTTGGGCAGTTTTTCCATCTCTTTCAACTTTCTGGTTTAAAAGCCCGCATCTCCGCTTGTTTCCCGCCTTTCCTGAAACTAGTCTAGTCCAGACACAGATTTGCTGTATCTAGGGCTGTTTGTAAGCTTCTGAGTGGTGCCAAAAAGTCTGTTCAATTTTTTTCCTTAGATCTGCTAGTTCTCTCCTCTCCTGCACCTTTACTAGCTTATTAGCCTAGCACTTTACCAGACTTCTTGTAGCAGTTATTGTAGCACACAAAAGTGCTGCCAGCACTAAATGTTCTACAAGGAAACCACTCCAGTACTTTTTATTACTGCCCACCCCTCCAGGCGTGTCTAAAGGTCAGTTCCCTGTGCTTTCTCCTATTAAACTGGTGAGATTGGGCATCCTGAGGCAATGTAGCAACTGCCTCATGTACACTAACAACACTCTCCTCTTACTTTCCAATACTCAGACTTGCGAGAGATGCACTTGTATATCCAAATTGGAAGCCACGCACTCTCCAGTCAAGACCGAGATAGCTGGTCAAGAGGAGACGGTCAACACTTGCACCACACCACATGGAACACATAGCCCTCCAGAACACACACCAGCACTGCCTTCACATAAAAACACAAACCACACACACACCTTTGTGGAGGCTCTCAAAAAAATCTACCCAAACAGCAGAGACCTCCAAGGCAGAAATGCATTTGAACACCACAACACTAATCACTAGACTCATAACTCTCCTAAACAGTGTGCCACTCAACCAAAGCCCCTAAGGCAAAACAGCATGCGCAACACACTAGTCATAGGTGACTCAATAGTGAGGCACACTGATGTTCCACTCACTAGGTTGAATAAGGAGAAAGTAACTGTCAACTGCCTGTCAGGTGCCACGATTCACCACATAACGCACACACTCAGGTCCCTCAACAACAGGTACAAATATGACTCTATCATTGTACGTGTGGGTGTGGATGACCTGAGACGTATCTTCCTGGACTACATTAAGAGACATGGAGGAGCTCTCGGATTATGTAGTCCAGGCTGGTAAGACCCTAGCCCTGAGCATCCACCTACCATCACCCAGAATTATACCACAGTACAAACAGAAAATGATCGATTTCAACAATTGGCTAAGTTTCTGGTGTCATTCTTAGTGGATCCGGTATCTGTCTGGGATGACATGATTTCCAGAGATGGCCTGCATCTGTCACCCCTTGGCTTCTGGATGCTGGCCAAGCCTCTTGTCACCCCTATAGTGCCTTTTTTAGGTGGTGTTCCATAGACCAAATTACCACCATAACAGCTGCAAACAAATGCAACCTGAGGGTCATGCTGCTCAACACTAGAAGTCTAAATCTAAAAATGCACTCACTTGAAGCACTCCTTAAAATAAAGAACATTGACATTTGTGCTGTAACAGAGACTTGGTTCAAGGCAGCAGAAAGCACTCCTGCACTACCAGGCTATAACTCATTACACACCTTTCGGCTCCAGAACTTGGACCGAAGCTCCAAAGGTGGTGGTGTTTCCATATTCATAAAGGATGTGCACACCTCCAGACTGGTAGCCCAACATAATGCATCAGAGATATTTCAGGTGCAGCTAACCATGGGTAAGACAGCGATTCAGGTCATAGCCTGCTATAGGTCCCCAACCATGTCCCAAGACTCACACTCCACATACCTAAGCACCCTGGAGATTATAGGGTCCAACCTAACACTCTCATACTGGGTGACTTCAACTACTCCTCCATTAAATGGGAAAGCTACTTGTGTACCAACACACTTGCCCAACGTTTCCTGGAATTCATTAATTCCAGTGTCTGGGACCAGCTCATTCTTACTCCCACCAGAGGTAGCAACATCCTTGACCTGGTCATTACTAACATAGTCGACCATTGCTCTACACCATTAGTCAACTCCTTCCTAGTTAGATCCGACCACAAGCTAATCACCTTGGAAATACACATCCCTCCCACCCACCCTGCAGAGGTAACCACCATGAAAAACTTCTCCAAAGCTAACTTTAGGCTCCCAAAAACAGAGGTGGCTAGCTTCACGGCACCCATGCAAATGGGGAATAGTTGCATGACTGCCGAATCATACACCAATGCACTGTACGAACACGTAAACAAATGCATGGATCTCGCCACACCCAATAGAGCCAAGACGCTCTCCTCCAAAAAAAGGAAGCCAATCTAGTGGTCCCCTGCCATAAACTACAACAGAAGGAGGTGATGGCAGAATAAGGTGAAGTCCCAAGCCGGGAAAGAGTCCCTTATCAGCCTCAAAAAAAAAGGTTGAGGTACCTCATCAAATCCTCTAAAGCTAGCTATGAAAACAGAATTGCAGCCGATAGTAAAGACAACCACATGGCCTTCTATAGTTATGTCAGGAATCTCCACGGCAATACCCAGAGTTGCTCTGAGCTACTGCACAATGGTACCTCCTATACTGAGCCAACAGATATTGCCAATATACTGGCCAACAGTTTCAGTGCCAACTTTACCCCTCTCTCCCCCACCAAAAGACCAATCACAATACCAGTAGATTGCCAGGCACTCAGTATTACTTCTGCACAGGTTAAAACAGCGCTGTCCAAGGCCAAGAATACAGCTTATATGGGACTTGACAATATTGCTGGCTGTGTTCTACGTGAACTACAGAGTGATCTTGGCATCACACCAGTGCGCTCTGTTCAATCACAGCCTCACCTCAGGCTTTGTCCCTACTGAATGGTGCACTGCTACAGTCATCCCTCTCCACAGAGGAGGAGCGACTACAGACCCTGGGAACTATCACCCCATTAGCCTGACGAGTTTGTTATGCAAAGCTATGGAACGCATTGTCATGGACCTAATAAACAAGGTTATAAGGAATCTCCAAACTCTGGATCCCACACAGTTTGGTTTTGTGAAGGGTAGGTCATGCCTGCTCAACCTAGTCGACTTCTTTGAGTCAGTCACCAGAGCTGTGGATGATGGTAAGTGGCTCATACAGCCTACCTTGATCTGGCCAAAGCCTTTGATACCATTCCCCACTCAGGAATCATAGAAAAACTCACTAATCTATGCATGAATTCCTATATCACTAGATGGGTTGCAAACCGGCTCACAAATAGAACACACAGTGTGAAAGTAGCTGACTCCAAATCAGACTGCCGATCTGTCACGAGTGGAATCCCACAGGGTTTGCTCCTGGGTCCTCTCCTGTTTGGTATCTACTTCAAGTCCAGGCCAACACGAAGGGACTTAGGCTGACAAAGGTTGCAGACGATTGCAAGTTGGGCGCTATTATTAACTCCCCAAGTGATGTTGACATCTTACAGAAAGGCCTCACTGAAACCAACGACTGGTGTCAGAACCATGTCCTTAAGCTCAATGCCAAAAAAATGTCATCATCCCTATTTGGGAAAAACCCGGTTCCCATGAATTACCACACCGATGGTAGTCCACTGAACACAGAAGGCGTTATAAGAGATCTGGGAACACAGGTTAACAGGAACCTCTCTTGACCACCACATTGCCACTGTGGTCAGAAAGTCCTTCTGTGGGGCACATCTCATTACTAAGGGTTTTGTATCCAGGAAGGAGGAGGTCATTGTCTCCCTCGACTCTTCCCTAATTAGGCCAGTCATCGAGTACAGTGCCCTATTTGGCATGTACCTCACTAGACACCTGCAACAACTGGAGAGACCACAAAAGTACCTCACAAAGAGGATCCTAGGCCTTAAACACTTGTCCAGTATGGACAGACTAAAAAAAAACTCCAACTATTCTCTTTCTCTTATCGCTTACTTAGAAGTGACCTCTACTTAACTTTAAAAGCCATGTCTGACCCAGTTCTGTTAGAAATGCTACATCTAAAGAAATCCCAATCCCTCCACACCGCATGCTCTAGAGACCTCAACCTCATTACCACAATCAACAGAACAAGCTGGAGGGACAGGTTCATAACCCAGTGACTGCCCATGCTATGGAATAGACTTCCCATACATATCAAACAGAGCACCTCACTGGCCCTCTTCAAGACAAATCTTGATGAATGGATGAGAGATATAAAATTCACCCCGGGGATCACTCTAGTAGCTCCACTTGACAGAGGCACTGAGAATTAGTCGGGTGGCACAATGCCAGGGTAATTCTATGGACTAGGCTTGTAAAGGCTGCAGGGCCATTAGACTAGTACACACCTATGAACCTATGAGCATATCTTTCTCTAGAACAAAATGTCTTTCCTGACAAACTACCTGACCAGCCTGTAACAAAAGCAAACATCTCAGCAGGGGAATTTCTGAGGATTCTGGGTTGCATGGTTTCCTGCATTCTCATGATTTCACTTCCAAACTTAGACATGAGAAAACTTCAGTGGTTCCTTTTAAAAAAAAAAAAGGTTGAACATCATTCTGAACCCCTGGATACTCTATTTGCCTCCTCATCCATGCCTGAAGGAGTTGCTGTGGTGGAAGAACACCATACAGACGAACCTAGAGATGAATTTCTATTGACTAGAAGCAGACAAAGACCATCACAGACAGTTAAGACAGATCTTGCTGGGGCCCAATTAGATTCCAAGAAAATGCAGGGCATCTGGACACCACAGCAGAAAAAACGGTATATAAATCAGAAAGACCTAGTAGTAGTTTACATGGCCATAAAGCCTTTCAGCAGAATTTAAGCCCAAGGAACTTGCAGATTTGGATAGACAACACCACAGTAATGTCATACGTAAACAAGTAAGGGGGGGTACCCTGTCCTACTTTCTATGTTGTCTCTCAAGGAATATTTAGATGCTGGCTCAGGAACTAAAACGGTCTCTCATAGCATCTTATATTCTTGGTCAGAACAATACCCTGGCAGATTCTCTAAGCAGGGATCTTCTAGACCTCAAGAGATGTATGCTGATGAGAGAGGTGTTTCTGAACCTAACAGTGCAGTGTGTGTGTGTGTGGGGGGGGTCAGTAGGGTTGCTCGTCTATCACCAGAACATATCACTACAAAAGATCTGTTTCAGAACTTAGACAGGGACTTGGAAATAGACACTTTCCCTTTCAGATGGACACACCTATTCATGTATGCATTCCCACCTTTGCCTCTGATTCCCAGGGTTCTGATAAGTCAGGATGGACAGACCCAGCATGATCCTAGTCTCCTTCCTTTGACCCTCAGCAAGGAGAGAGTCCACACCCTACCACTAGAAGCAGATGATCTCAGTCAAGCCAAGGGATCTGTATTCTATCCTCACCTAGCCACATTCAGATTAACAGCCTTGAGGATTGGGTTTTGACACTAAGGAATGTCGCATAGCCCAGGGATTTGCTTTCCATTCTAAAGAAGGCAAGGAAACCCAATACCAGAAACTCATACCTGGCAAAATTGAAGAGGTTTTCCATCTGGTGCCACTGTAATAACACCAACCCTTTTTAGGCAGACATCAAGTTAGTCTTTGAGTACCTCACAGGCCAGTCTAAACAGGGACTTTCCTACTCCAATATTAAAGTAAATGCGTCTACTATCTCAGCTTGTCTGCACTATTCTCCACCTATCTTCTCACATCCTTGCATGAAACTTTTCCTAAATGTGGTCAGTCACTTGTGATCACTCAGAAGGAACTCTATTCCTGCCTGGGATCTAAGTTATGTGCTAGAGAAACTCACCTTGTTCCCCTTTGAAATAGCTGCCTCTCTAAAGATGATGACTTGGAAGACCACCTTCCTTATAACCGTCACCTCAGCAAGAATGGTTTCTGAGCTACAAACCTTCTTGTGTTAAGAGCCTTTCACTGTTTCACAGGGATAGTGTAACCCGTAGAACAAACCCATCTTTTATGCCTAAGGTTGTATCAAAACTTAATCTGTCAGGATGTCTTCTTGCCAAATCCACAGAACAGAGATGAACAAGTCCTTCATTCCCTGGATGTAGTCAGGCAAATCGGATACTATCTAGATAGGACCAAAAAACGCTTTAGAGCAGATAGGTGGTTGGTGGCTTTCACAGAGGATAGAGGGCAGACCTGTCTTCAGACAAACCATTTCCAAATGGATAGCTGTCTGCATTAAGTTCTGTTACTCCCACCTTGCAAAGACTTTACCTGGTCATATTAAAGCCCCAGTCTACCAGGCACGGAGCAACTACCACTTCTTTCCTCAAAGGAGTCCCTACCCAAGCCATTCTAGAGGTGGGTACATGGAAGTCAGTACACACCTTTACATAATTTAGGCAGTATCTCCAGAACCTTGTTTTCTAGGGTCATACATATGACCTACCACCTAACAGTTAGCTTTGGGAGTCCTCCCAAGAATCAGTAATGCAACACTGACTATGAAGAACATAGTACAGTTGTGCCCTACTACCGTAATTGTAGATATTTGTCTACACCAGTGTTGCAGTACATACTCCCACCCTCCAGCCCCTCTATCTGCTGACCATTTTTCTCCTCATTGCTGGGTGCAAGGGGTAGAGGAGTTCACTGCAGATAGTTCTGTTATCTACCTCATCCCCTCTTCCTCTTTCTCACTCCTATTGAAACAACTGAGGAGGTGGTGCACTCCTCAAGCAACAGAGTGCTTGTTAACTGATTGGAAGGGCCTGAAGACAGCACCAACAGATGGCCCTCGTCTTACCTTGATGTCCAGATATCTGTCTTCAGATGTCCGTTCACTAGGAATAATACAAAGACTCTGGAAATTGGGCTGGTTGTGGGCTTCTGCATGGCAACCAGACCTAAGAATCAGTATGGTAGCATTGATCTACCTGAACATGTACAGTTGTGGTAAGTGGGACACCGCTGTACTTTTTTTCTCCCTTTCCAACCCCCAAATTCCCAGCCTGGCCCATAGCCCCCCTTCCTACTCAGAAGATATGGGACAGATTGGTCCTTGGATACCAAAACTGGCTAGATATATAACATCAGGTGAATGGGTCATACAGATAATCTCCATTAGTGGTGCAAACTGCATATTCTGTCTCTCTCAAAGGTGCAGTACATCCCCTTAGTCTCAAGAGAAGGTTGCCTGATCTGCAAGCTCAAATTCAGGAGGCGGTGCAGGGGGTCTTGGCCTATACCTGGAGTGTTTTCAGAACTTTTCTGTTTAACCTTGCCAGAATCTAATCTGAAATCTTCTAAAATTGTAGCCTTCTTAGGGTTTTATTGGTCACCACTGTATGTATTACCTTCCTACCACAGAAAAAAGGGAACATTTTTTCCAGGACATGGGTCTGATGCAAAAGTTACAGCCATTGAATTTCTAAGAATCTTAAGGTATGTGGCTGTAGATGAAACTTAAATTTTGTTTTTTGAAGCACACATGGGATCAACAAAGACGTTGTGTAGAGAGAAACATCCCAATGCTACCTTGTGTGAGGAAGTAGTTAGAATTGTGGGTAACGGAAGCATTCAGGAACAATAAGATGCCCTTCATACAACTATCACCTATGCAGACTTTGACCACAGCTGTCTCAGATAACATGGGGTGCACATACTTAGAACTTCAAAGTACAGGCGAGTTAGAGATGAGCAGAGCAGAAGAGGCACATCAAATAAAAGTGAAATGAGGGCAGTTATTGAGGCCATCAGGAGTCTTTTTAAATTATTACTGAAGACCAAGTTCTTTGTGTGATCACAGACAGTATGACAGTCACGTGGTACATAAACAAGGAAGGAGGCATATACTTGGCTCTCGTCTTTGAATGAACCATTCAGGCTTGTGTGGAAGTCCAAGCAGTGCAGATGCTTCGGAGGGCTTTTTACATACCCATTCTGTTCTGAGGGCTCCTTACATACCCATTCTGTAAAACTTCTGTCAGGCAATTTAAGAACAACAACACAGATCCTGCAAGTGGATGCTGGACAGGGATACATATTCTTAGACCTTACAGTCAGATTGGAATACCAGAAATAGATGTTTGTGGTTGCCTGAAGAAAAATATGGCTGTGGAAATTATGCTCCAGAACCCCATAAAAGACAGGCTTGGTAGCTCAGGTCTTCAAAATAATGAGAGATGGCAAGCTGAAAACAATGTTGATTGCCATATTCACTGGGTCGGGTTTCTTCTGCAGATGGTAAAGAACCCTCCTCTTTTGCCTCAGCATGTGGCTCTCCTGTCGCACATTGGGATACCTGCTGTACCAAAACCCAGCCATGCTCAGCTTTACTGCAGGAATGGTTTGACCTTACCCTTTCAGCAGCTTTATTTAGAAGATGTGCAAAACATATGAAGGAGTCTAGGAAGCAAAGTAGTTGAACATAATATCAGAACTGAAAAGGAGCACAGTATTCCTAGATGTCCTTTATTCCAATGTTGCTGTATTCACTAATGGATTTACCCTTCTTCCGATCAGTTTGTCTGGCCAGGTTTCCAAAACGTTTCCAGTCCCTGATGGTGCGTCGTACATCTGACGTGTTGGCAGGTACGTGGGCCATAAATGTGATGTCTGCTTGCACCTGCCCTCAACTTTTCAGCCGCCAGGCATACGCCAGATGTTCCTGCTACTCACAGACGTCGGATCAGTTTTGCTTCAAGATAAGTACCCCATTGGGAATTTTCTTCAGTCCTTTTTTGTAGTACTATAGTCTATTAAGGTCCGGTAAGAGCAAGTGCAACTCTGGTCACCAAATTCCCCACAAAGGCACCCACGACCAGTGTCTCTCTGGTTTGGGCAAGGATCATAATTATAAAAACTGCGCCATCTTTGGCGTTCGTCCCTGAGACTCTTTGTTGCCGACTTCGGGCCCTTGACTTATACCTTGAAAACCAGCGCCTTACAAAAATCGCTGTCTGTATGGAAGCTGCCCCCGACACCCCATCTGAACTACTCAGGAAGAGGGCCAAGCCCATGCAGCCGTCTATTTCCACTGCGCCTCCCTCCACTGATTCTCAGCCTGTAGCCATCGTCAGCTTGGCCGAGGAACTGGCGTCCGCCACTTCGGTAAAGCGGGTACCTATCAGGAGGCCGCACAATCCAGAGCGGATGACACATCCAGGGAGGATATCCCGGCACCCGATTCAGACGCTAGGGCAGAACCAGTGACTGGGATGAGCACTTCAGATCAGGCCTCCACTGCTCGTACTATAACTTCCAGGCCTACCGCTAGCCAGACGTTGGCTAGGCCTACCAAGAAAAAACAAAAGATGAGGCATATTCTACCAAACCCCGGAGGCCTTGCCCAACTGGCAGACCTTCAGCCAGAGCCTCTACAACGCCTTCCTGGCCCTTAGGCCTACTGCAGACCTTCCTCCTGCTGCTCCTCCTCTTCTCAGTCCCAGGCCTCTCCTGCCTGAGAGAACTCCTAGCGAACCTGCAGGGGAGGAAATATTGGACTCCTCAGAGGATTCCTTGTCTTACTCTTCACAAATTTCTTTTCCTCTGGGGTGTGGATCCACAGACAACGCCTCTGCACAACCTGACTCCCCTGTGGAAGACCTTACTTTCGGGGACACAGTCAATCTTATGAGAAAACACTAAATTTGGAATGTGCAGACATGTCTGAGGCTCAAAAAAGATTATATGACCTGATCCAAATGGAATCTTCTAACCTGGCTCCTATTCCACCTGTCCAGCCTGCCTTCTTGGATGCTTTTGCTGCAGTATGCACAAATCCAGATTCCCAGCCACCTTCCCCTTAGAAGGGTAGACAGATTATGCAGGGTACCTGACGCAGAGAAATTCTTCAAGTGCCCTCCAGCAAACCCAGCTATTTCTATTGTTACTGCCCATGGCAACCAAACTTCTCCCTACTACCACTCTCCTGCCTGCAGATAAAGATAGCAAGGCCATGGAGAGGTGGGGAAAGAAGATATACACTTCTGCTACCCTAGCTTTTAGGGCTACGAATTACCAGTCGCACTTGGCCAAATTCTCCCTGGCCTTACTAGACAAAGCCTCCAAAGAACTCAGTGATATCCCTGACTGTACTGCAAAGGCATCCCTGTCTTCCTTGCTCGGGCTCCTCTCCCAAGTTATTAAACACACTCTCAGGTGTGCATATGATGCAGCTGAGGCCTCTGCCAGGTCAGCTACATCTGTGTCTGTGTTGAGGAAATACTCTTAGATGCGTCTACAGCACCTCCCAGATGACTTCAAGGCCAAACCCTTGGATGCACCTTTGGATCACTCTGCCCTTTTTTGGCACCAAGATGGCTGACCTTTTCAAGTCACTCAAACTAAAAGGGAAAGAACTCCAAAACCTAAATCATGCCCTTTTCTCTCCAATATCAAAGTTCCAGAGGAACTACCCAGCCAAAACACAATTCATAAGAAAGACGTCAAGGCCTTCTGCCCCTCCAGGTCTAGAAGACCCCACAGGAGGCAAACTACTCAGCCTACGACTCCTCAGGCCACTGCCCAGAGACATCCCTTTCCAGAGTAGGCAGGCAGTGTCTGACTGCCTGCCTCCCTTAATTCCCCCACCATACCTCTGGCCTCTCGTCTCTCTCACTGCCTCCCTACATGGGCCTTAGTGACATCTGACAAATGGGGTTTGACTGTCCTGAGGGAGGGTTACTTCATGTCTTGAATCTCTCCTCCTTCAAGACTACCTATACCCCCCCTTCTCAGAGGTCCCTCCTACCTGAGGTCCTAAACAACCTGTTACTCCAAGGTACCGTAGAACTAGTCTCCCCCTCGGCTCAAGGGAAGGGCTTCTGTTGCAGAATTTTTCTGGTGCCCAGGAAGGAAGGACCATGGAGACCCATCCTAGACTTTTTCTGTCTGAACCTCTTCCTTCTTGAAGGTCCCCTCCTTCAGGATGATAATGCTACCCATTCTTTCTCCTCATCCTTCCTCTGGCCTCCATGATGACCCTGGACATCAAAGAGGCCTATCTGCACATTCCCATAAAACCGTCCTCCAGGAAAGTCCTCAGATTCAAGGCAGGCTTCTCTCATTTTCAGTTCTGTGCCTTGCCTTTTGGACTCTCCACTGCACCTAGGGTATTTACAAAATGCCTAGCTCCAGTCAATGCTTACTGTAGGACAAGGGGAATATATTACTGCAGGACAAGGGGAATGCAAATTTCCCCGTACCTAGACGACCTTCTCATTCAAGCAGCAGACCAATAAACCCTCCTTGCCCACACAAAGGAGGTCCTGTGCCTGCTGCAGTCTCTAGGGTTCCTCATAACCTTCCCCAAATCCCAACTAAATCCTACACAAGACATTGTCTTCCTAGGATGCAGAATCAGGGCAGACCTCAGGATGGCCTTCCTACCGGAGGAAAAAGTGCTTTCCGTGATCTACCACCTACAAACTGCCCTCTTCTCACCTGTCCTGACTGCGAGGGAATTCCTCAGACTTCTTGGGTACATGGCAGCTACTATTCTCATGCTACCCCTGGCAAGGTTACACATGAGGAAAATGCAACGGTGTCTACGCTCGGTATGGACCCAGCACTCGCACCCCCTCGAGTTCAGGATCCCACTCTTCCCCTGCCTCCACCAAGAACTGAAGTGGCAGCTGGTCCAGGTTGCCCAAAACCCAAGCCTTCCCCTGCAAATGCCCTCCCGTTCCCAAATCATGCACACAGATGTGTCAGATCTGGGCTGAGTGGGTGACTCTGGACACAAGAAAGGTGCAAGGTTTATGGACAGACACACACAAACAATGGCATATCAACATCAAGGAAATGTCAGCCATACTTCCTGCCCTACAGGCCATTTAACATTTCCTCAGACAGGGCATTCTGAAGATCTTCACAGACAACACCACAGTAATGTGGTACCTGAACAAGCAAGGAGGGATGCAGTCCTACCTCCACTGCAGGCTAGTTCTACAGGTATGGGATCTGGCCATCTCCCAGGGAGTCTCCCTCCAGGCAGCCTACATCCCGTCCCAACACAATTGTCAGGCAGACTCTCTAAGCAGAACCACCTCGGACAGTCACGAATGGATACTCTCAAGAGATGTATTCCTAGATTTGATCTACAGGTGGGGTATTCCACAGATAGACCTGTTCGCCTCCGCCACAAACAGGCGACTCCAGAGCTACTGCTCCAGAACTCACGACCCGAAGGCACTGCATACAGATGCCTTCTTGATGTCTTGGAAGGGGAAATTCCTGTACGCCTTCCCTCTGATTGGGAGAGTCATACTGAAAACCAGCAGGACTCACCAAAAATCTTGTTGGTGAGTCCCTACTGGCCAAGGCAACACTGGTTCCCCCTACTTCTTCAGCTCTCCAAGGGCAATCACCACAAGTTACCCCCCGTAGTGGATCTACTCACACAGCACAAGGGGACACAGATTCACCCACAGTGGAGATCTCTGCACCTCTCCCTGTGGCTGATAGGATTCTGATTCTCTTCAGACACCTGTACAATGAGGACGTGCTCTCAGTCCTGCAGGAGGCCAGGAACCCAACACAAGGAAATCTTATCTCTCTAAATGGAGAAGGTTTTATATCTGGTGTCACAAAAGACAAATGGAGCTGCTGGACAGCGACCTGCCTTTGATCCTGTCCTACCTGTGTGAACTCCTGAAGACAGGCTTGTCTTACTCCTCCTTAAAAGTACACCTGTCTGCCATTTCTGCCTGCTTGCCTATGGAACCTCCGCTAGCATCCAGACTTCCTAAAGGGTGTTTTACATGCAAGACCCCCCAGAAAAGCAATCTCTCCTTCCTGGGACCTTAATTATGTGCTAGAAAAACTCACTCTGCCACCCTTTGAACATTTTACTGTCGAGTTAATGGCCAAGGTGGGGGGTATTCAGAGTGCATTCCTTCTCCTCTTCCTCTTCCTCATCATCATCTTCATTATCCTCCCCTAGGTTGGTCTTACTTCCCATTTTTGTCCAGGCTTCTTTTGCATTTCTGTGTTGAGCTGCTGAACCTTGAAGGCAAAACGGTTAGGAGGGAGCAAAACTGACTTGAAATTTTGCATTTGGAAGACAGTACTACTAGTAGCTCTGGCATCAGGCAGGAGGGTCTCAGAGCTCCAAGCCCTTATGGCTACCCCATCCATCCTAGTTTTCCATATGGACAGGGTCATCCTCAGGATTAATCCTTTTTTCACCCCCAAGGTGGTCAATGACCTCTCCCTGAGTCAGACTGTTCACCTACCCACCTTCTTTCCACAATCCTCAGGGAGACAGTCCTTCACTCCCTAGATGTCCACAGGCAACTTTGATTCTATTTGCATAAGACCAAGCCTCTAAGCAAATCAGATCAGCTGTTTGTTTCCTTCCACCCCAGGGCTCTGGGGAAGGCTGTGGGAAAACAAACCATTGCTTCTTGGATTGCTAGAGCCATTTCCTTTTGTTACACACACCATGGGAAGACACTGACAGGCCATGTCAGAGCTCATTCCACGAGAGCCATGGCTTCCTCTGGAGCCTTTTTTAAAGGCCTAGACACCAACTCCATTCTGGAAGCAGCCGTCTGGTCCTCTGTGCAAAACTGGACCACATCTTCAGGGCCAGGTCGGGATTTGCCAGGGCTATCCTGCATGGGTTCCTGGAATCCTCATTCAGACCACCTCCCAGCCAGCAGTGAGCTTCTGTACTCACCCACTAGTGAATACTGCAACATTGGAATAGAAGGACATAGGAGAGTTGTGTAAAATCTTACCATAACCGTAGATGTCCTTCTCTTCCATGTTGCATTATTTCTTCCCTCCTACCATCCCCCCTCTTATCTTTGCACTTGCTCTCCTTAGCTTCTTTACAGGCTATGCCATCAGGGCTAGCTCCATCTGGGCCTTCCTTGGTTCTGATGGCTGGTGTGTGCAGATGTCATATTTATGGCCCACGTACCTGCCAACATGTCAGACATCCGACGCACCATCAGAGACTGGAAAAGCTTTGTAAACCTGGCCGGACAAGCTGATCGGAAGAAGGGTAAACCCACTAGTGAATACTGCAACATGGAAGAGAAGGACATCTATGGTTATGGTAAGATTTTACATAACTTTCCTTTTTACACTGGTTTCTGGGTTTCGCATATTCATCAGTTAAAGTGCAGTTGTCCACTGTTTCTGCATGGCCATCAGTGGATCCATATATTGGCATAGGTGCCATCAGTTCGTGAAAGTTTATCCCCCACCTTAGACCACTCACACGGGTCCCAGGTTGTGAACTAAATTTTGTTTTAGAAAAATTAGTTTTAACTTTATATCCATTTGAATAAGCAGTTATTGCACACCTGAAATTCCTGACTGGGAAAACTGCTGCTCTCATAGCTGTTAAATCTGCCAGGAAGATCTCTGAGCTTCTGGACTTAACATGTAGAAAGCCCTTTTGATGTTTCTGTAAAGACAGAGTGACCCTGAGATCTAATCCCTTTTCATTGCCAAAGGTAGTAACAAAGATTTCCATGAACCAGGGTATTCAGTTCCTTTTTTCCCCTGAAACATGAAAATAAAGCAAAGGAGAGAGGATTTGGCATACATTTAGTGTGTATAGAGAATTAAGATTTTACTTCTACATATCCAAGGGAGTCAAAAAATCTGAGCAGTTCCTTGCCTTTACACCACAAAAAAATTAACAATTTAAGAACATACTGTCCAAATGTCTGGCAATCTGTACCTTTTGTTGCAAGTGGCATAAAGGTTTACTTGGAAAGGTAAGGTCACACTCTACCAAGGTCTAACATTATAGCTTCTCCATGTATTTTCCAAACACTACAGGCTGGACATGATTTATGTGACTGGATTTGCCTCTGCTGTGTTGAGGGGCATGTTGTAGTCCTCCTCTGCACCTCCACTAATTTTTCTTTCTCCTTGGAGGTGAACAGGTTTGGGAATCATGATTGCAGCAGTTGTGCAGATAACTTCCATAATAGTGTATGTTAGAGTGTACGTACTGTTAAACTTCCACCATCCCATTTTACTGTCGAGTTAATGGCCAAGGTGGGGTATTCAGAGTGCATTCCTTCTCCTCTTCCTCCTCCTCATCATCATCTTCATTATCCTCCCTAGGTTGGTCTTCCTTCCCATTTTTGTCCAGGCTTCTTTTGTATTTCTGTGTTGAGCTGCTGAACCTTGAAGGTGAAACGGTTAGGAGGGGGGTCCCTCTTTAGAAGCTTACAGTACTCACAGAATTAAGTGGGACACGAAAGAACTAGACATTATTGCACAGGTGGACTCCATCTTTATACCAGGGCTTGCAGATGTCTTGATGGAAGGAGTCCTCAGCTTGATGTGAGGGAGAACATGAATGCTGTGCTCTGAGAAGTCTGACTGGATGACAGACTCTTCCTTAGCATTGAAATGTTTGTTCATGACTGCAGTAGTGAACACACAGTAGTATATATTATTATGGTAAGTTACCTGCACAGCTTTATTTTCCCTTTACATCTAGTGTGGTACGATCAAGATTTAATTTAGTATGTTTAAAGATTTAGGGGTGTGAAGGAGAAGAGGGTTTATCCCCACCCCTGCAAAAAAAAAAAAACTTGTTGAATTAGTTATTTTTCAGTGGTTCTGGAATTCTGGCGTGATAATGACTGTGCAATAATGAAATCTGCATTGATAGATGTATAGGGTCATAGTTAATATGTATACACACACACACGTGTGTGTGTGTGTGTGTGTGTGTGTGTGTGTGTGTGTGTGTGTGTATACGTACCTAACATTCACCCGTGCAGCTCTGGGCAAGTAGCTGTTTTGAGAAAAAGTGTCAGAAAATCATGTAGGCAAACTAAATTAATTCTATTTGGAAGCCTCTCAGGAACAGTCCTGGGGGTCCATATTTATAAGCCCTGTACAATGTGGACTGTCCCTTCTCAAAGTTTGTGAAAGTAGTAAAATATGTTGAGGACAGTGAACTATTACACTTTTTTTAAAAGCAAAATAGTTTGTAAACTGGTCAACAGAAAATAGAATATTTGTAAATAAAAATAGCATTATGATAGTTAATTAGTGATATTTTTGCTTTTTGTAGAAAATAAAACAGTAGACCCATCTTAGAGGGTCAAAGGAGTCCTGATACACAGTAAATTACATTTGTCTCTACATAGAGATCTTGTATGTAACTAAGCATCCAGACTTTCAGACTGTATTTTAAAATAGTTTTTAGCATTTGTAACATGGGTTTTCTAAGAAGTCTTCATAAGCAGCAGTCTGGAATATGGTACAAAATGATGCATGCTAAAAGGCTTGAGTAATACTCCATGCACTATTCCAGTTTTTGCTCATTTATGTTGTCCAGAAAAGCTGATTTGTTTAAACCAATTGTCAGTGAGGTATCATCAATAAAGTGGATATCTGTTATTCAAGGTATTTATTGCCAAATTGCTCAGTAATCTTTAACTGAGAAACACATTTTAAAATGTGAAACCAAGGAACAGTCACATTAGGCTCCAAATGTCCCAAGTGTTTTAAACAGAACAAGGAGCTGACTTCAATGCAGGGTGGTAAAGGGCTTTTTCCTGCATTAGTAAGAAAATAATTGAACTCTCACTATTTTACATTTAATATTCCTTTTCTTGAAACTGAAATATAGACTAGAGAGGTGTTAAGTTATGAAGTTTCAGTTTTGCTTTAGAGTAGTGTCACTGGAGTGTGGAGGATGGGACATTACTGACAGAACACCAAGACTTCCTCAGGAATGTGCTTGTGCTGTCTGAACAAGACTGCTGCAGCAGTGAAGTCTCAAAAGATTCACTTTTACGTTGAGCTCTTCTTGCATAACTATACTTACTCTGCTGGAAATACCTGGACAATTAGACACGTATTTACAAAAAAGATAGTGAATTGGTGAGATAAAATGGGTGTAGTGTTGTGAAACTGTGGCAGTTTATTCCTAATTATTACTTTTTCTTGGGCCCAGAATGAGATTTCTCCAAAATATTCTGTACCTTGTAGAAGTAGGAGCTATTACCTATGGTAGCCCAGTACTAAAGGTTAACATTTTCCAACTTTTCAGTTGTAAAGCTGTTATTTCCATACATGGCTTAAGAACATCCCACTCCAGGAGTCAGTCTTTTTGATTGGGTTGCCTTGGGTTGCTGTTGAGACCCAGGGATGTTTCTGTGATTTCTCTTCTTTCTTGTGTCCTTTTCAAGATTTTCTTCCATGCCTTCCTATTTGTGCATTCAAACAACAAATTTGTCACTGAAACTAGATTTTTTTTACATGTCTGTTACGTCTACTGTTTATGTTCATAACTATGGTTTTGTCAGTTTTTGGTGCCAAAATGAAAGCAAATCCTGAGCCTTTAGGTCTTTGGACATGCTGTAGCTAGTGAACATGGAGGACGGACATTCTTTTAACTGTCATCTGATGCTCAGAAGTCTGCCAGAAATCGAATTAACCACAGAAACAGCATTACCTACACGCTAGCTGACTCATCTCTGTTTTTATAACCCTCTAGAATTCCAGATGCCATGCTTGGCTGATCTCCCTATCAGCTGCAGGTCAATTTGCAGCCAAATATGCTTTGTTATAAATTTTTGCAGTAGAAGATTTGAGTAGCTCTCCTAGCTAGTATTTACTAGAAACACTTCTGAACTGCAGTCACTGGTTCTGGATAACGGTCATGACAACCTTTTTTTGTTTGTAGAAACCCTGCATACAGAGTGAAAATAATCTGGGAGCTAGGAAGCCCTAGTGTATAATGTTATAGGTGATTTGTGACATTGAATTGCAGTATTAAACAAGCCAGCGCTTTGCCTGACTGGCTCTGTGCTGTAGGTTTTAGTTTTTGCACCATGTTATTGAATTGCAATGTTCCTTGAACAGGTATAGAACTGTATTGGACTTACGGAGGTAGGATTTTAGTCTGTTCAGCATTAACAAGGGAAATTTGTCATAATGAAAACTGAAGTGAGTCCTGCAGTTATTAAATGAAAAATCCTGTTAAGTTAGAAGTTGATCTGCTTAATGTCTGTCTAAACTCATTTTATGAACTGTTATATTTGTTTGGCACAACAGGTAAAGAAGCTGAAAAAAGAACTTTCACAAATGAAGCAAGAGCTGCTATATAAGGAGCAAGGGTTTGAAACCTTACAGCAGTAAGTACTTTGACTTGGTTACCACTGAGTATTGTAGCTAATGCTGGCCTCATTTGGTGTTCATCTCCATAACAGTACACTCTGCTTTGCAGCAGGGCTGCCGTGTTTTACAAGTGTTTCAGCTTCTCAGGAAAGCCTTATGTACAGAGCAAGAATAGGTTGTATGCCTTTCTCTGTCTTTTGTGAACTGTTGTTTCTGATGTCAGAACTAAAAAGGTGCTTAAGCTATCAGAGAAGCTGAACTGCTTGTAAGACTGGATAAGCTGCTAGCTGTTCCCAGGTGCATCTTGGCAGTGAATCTATGAATATGCTGTTATACGTGTTCTTAAGTAACCCACAATGTTCTTTCTGCTATCCCCAGGAGATGATGTGAATTCTGGAAAGTACTAGAATTTTTTTTTTGTTTGAGCTTGCATCTGCATTGTAAATGTACATTTCCCATGAACGTCACCTAAGTAAGAACTCTGAGTTACAGAATAAGCAATGATGTTTTGCTTTTTAATGATTAAATATGCTATCCACCCCTTGTAATTTTTAAGTTGGACTGCATCAACCAACTACTACCTTTTTTTTTTTTTTCAACCACCTCCCACTAGTATTGTCTGTAAAACAAAGTGACCAATTGAAGCTGCTTTGACGGCAGGGTTGTACTGATCTGCTTGATTCATTTTGAACTGTGGTGCAGGCGACATCTTTTCTTTGCTAAGGATTTTATTAAACAAATCTGAAATTAGTTTTGCAATCTGCACATTTTCTTGATTTAAGTTAGCGTGTGCATATGATGCTCTAAACTGTGGTTTGTAGATTGATTTGTTTTTGGCAGTTATATGTATCTTGTGGTGTTCTGTAATGTTTGCTTATAATTTTTTGCCTAATGCTTGCTGCTAATCAGAGTATGAAGATGTTTTATAGGTATGTTCACTTTGTATCTTACTAATGTATTTGTGTTTTGTAGTTGTGTGTGTGTGTGTGCGCGCATGTGAGCATCCAAATATATGTATGTATTTGTGTGTGTGTGTGTGTGTGTGTGTGTGTGTGTGTGTGTGTGTGTGGCACATTCTGAAAGTGTAGCACTTTTCCAGACTTCTCCTATGTCCCTGATTTTGTTCATATTTTTGGTTCATTCCGTGTAAAATTTGTGATTTTCTTGCAAACTGTCGAGGATGGCAGTCTCTTAACAATGACGGCTGTTTGAGTTTCAAACTTCGTCCTTCATAAAACACATGCTATTGCAGCAGCTAAGTACATCAGAGCAATATTTAATACCTATGTACGATCTTGGGCCTTTGTCCCTCATTATGTCTGTCTTTGTCTCTGATTCTTGTACAGAGAGTTTCAAAGCTGTGCAGGCAGGGCAGGTGTATAATCTCTTAGTTAACTTCAGTGACCTTTTACCTTGCTGCAAGTCCTAAGCCTGGGGTACACAACCCAGATGTTACTTGTAAATGGATTTCATTTTTGAGTTGCTTTGCTTATTTTCTTTCTTTTCAGTTATATTTTCAGGGTAGTAGCAGCTATTTTTATATAAAAATATTCCTTGCTGAGTTTCACATATATTTATTATTTTATTTATAATAATAATAAATAAGTAAATAAAATAGTTTCACATATATAGCAGCTTTCACCCACCCAGTAAGCGCTACAGCATTTTGTTAATATCTGCTTGTTTTAGCATTAACCATGGCTGAGTTTCCAGCATGGCTTCTGAAGACTTATAGTTGGAGAATTTAATATCATTACAGAATATTTAATTTTACTGTGGTGGTGGTGCTGCGGTAGCATTGTTGCTTCACAGATAGACATTGTTCTGTTCGATTCTCAGCTAGAGCGTCTTCTGTGTGGAGATATGCATGAATGGGCGTACCTTCGTTGAAGGTTGTGCGTCAGAGCTGGCAACTCAGCACATAAAAATGTACTGCCAATCATTAGCGGACCGGAGTTCCGCTGTGGCGACCCCTAACCAGGAAAAGCCGAAAGACACGACGACAGGATATTTAATTTTATTTTTTCTTTAGGGTCTGCCTAACTAGCAACTACAAGTTTCTTTACAGAGCATGTTTTCTTTCATGTCTCCTAACTTTAGTTTTTGACTTTATTTCATTGCTATATCCCAGCAAATTTACAGTCAGACTAATATAGACTTATTTAATTAGATCAAGATTTTTGCAAACCTGTAAGGATGTTTGTGTATTGTATTTTTATACCATTTTACTTGTTGATTATTCTGTTTGAGTTGCATCATTTTGTCATTTTTATTTTTTAAACTTTGTGAAGCATGTTTTCCTGATTTAAGTTGGCTTGTGCATATAATGCTCTAAACTGTGATTTGCAGAATGCTGTTGATTTGTTTTTGGCAGTTATATGTATCTTGTGTTTCCGAGTAGTCATAACCCTTGATCCTTTTGAAAGTGGGAAGTATTATATTATATATGCAGATTTCATGTTAATTAGTCCAGATTTTTGATGTCTGGCGGTTGAGGGGTCTGCACAGTGGTTTGATTACAAGGCATCCTCACTACATGCTCAGACTACTTTAACCAGCTCCTCTTTATCCGGAGGAGTGGCAGCTCTGCTCAGTAGTCCTCTCAGATTTATGAAAATGAACTAGGTCAAAAACCTTAGGGGGCTTTCATAGCATGGAGTGCTAAGCTAAGGTTGTTTCTTAAGAACAAGTAAGAGACTGGATAGAGGGATAGATACTTTAGTCTGTGGGGATCACTAAAATGGCTTAAAACCAGAGATTTGTTTAGCTACGAATCTTTGAATTCAAGGGGTAGAAAGTGCTTAGGGAGGAAATATAGTCTAAAGAAGTTGTTTATTTGATAATAGGTCTGCTGAGAAAAGAGTATAGGGGCAAGAACATTCCTGAATCTAAAAACAATGCCACAGCAGATAAACTTTTTTTTGCGGCAGAACTCTGACTAGGACAGAGACTTGCTGGTCAAAAAAACTTATTTTCAGTGTCAGTACCATGGTCTTTAATAATGGGGTCTATTTTGAAAGGAACACACAGAATGATAAAAGAAAGGGGAAGGTGCCTTAATGAAGGTAACTGTGATACACATTTGAGCATTTAGGGTAAGCCCTTAATTAGAGCACCAGTGTAGATCTAATCTAGGCTTTGCTGGTGAATTTGACTGTCATTTGACAATACTACCCCCCTATTTGTAGCCATTCATAAACTTTTTTTTTAGTCTGCACAGACCTTGAATGTCCAAACTTACTTCTAAGAAGTAAATGCCAAACAGGAGGGAGACTCCAAGACTGAAACCTCTGGGGCACAGCTAGTAACATTTCTGCAGCTAGAGGAAATACCCCTTACTTGGGGGTATGAGTGTGGTCTGACAGGCAATCAGCTACCCAGCAAATGACATAGTACAAATTTTAATGTTGTGACTACAGAGTTTGCTTATGTTGCCCATGTGGAAATGGTGTCGGAGGTTTTAGCAAGATTGAGTTAGGCAGTACATACAGTATGGCCTTTTGTGACCTTGTCAAAAATTTTTAAGATTGAGTAGGCATAACCTGTACAAATCTGGACTGATTAACGTCGACGGTCAGGACCTGACCCAAGTCATTGTTAGTTTACTGGTGATACATTCAGTAGCTTTACAAATAATGTGAGTGAGGCTGATACTCTTATAATTACAGGGTTCGGTTTGAGGCCACCCTTGTGGTGAGGGAACACTGTGTCTGTTCAAGTTTCAGGTACATAGCCTGTGGAGAGACTAGGGTTAAATAGAAGTAATAGAGGCTGAACTAATATGGTATTTGATACTCCCAAGCAGACCAATATTGTTGGGACCCATGGAGCTAGTGTGCTTTGATTTGGAAGGAGCAGAAGCCACTTGATCAAGGGTGATAACAGATGTTACAGTTGGGGAAGGTTATAGGGGGAGATGGATTTGTGGTTGGTCTGATGTGATAACTTTTTTTAGCTGTAGTTTTTAGGTGAGAGCTGGCTACACCATTAAAGACCAGTTCAGAGCAGGACTGGATATCACTTCTGAGTTTTCGAATGCAGCTGACAAACTCCTTGTGCTTGTCCTCAGTAGTGGACGCAACGCTAAGCTCAGAACTGGCTGTGCACGCCGTAATTTGTATGCATGAGGGTCTTGTGTAATAGTTACTTCTGTAGCATAGGAGGGAATGTTTTTACAAAAGTCTTGAATATGGGCATTCCACCTTACTGGCTTAGTTTTGAGTTTATTTTGAAGTAGGTGAGAATGACCCCTTTTATACTTTTGTCTCTGTTGTTCATGGCCCTGTGCTTGCTGACATTCAAGCCATTCAAGCCTTCTCCTTGTCAGGCTCAGCCTATTCATTTCTTTGCATGAGTGACATATGCCCAGGACTGTGCAGAGGTGAGAGTTTGCCAGGGAAGCCATCATATAAGCTGCTAAGAGGGAGAGTTGTGCCCTCCTTCGTGTCCTTGTAATTGAGGGAGTGTTTGTGTAGCTGTCTGAATGTTGTTGTGGTAGCGTACTAATAACATTTTAATCATTTTTTTCATCTGTTTCTGGACATTATTATGTACCACAGGACAGTATGCAGATCTAAAAATAAATGAATGCTTTGTAGAAGATTGGGGAATGTGTGGAGACACAGTCGTAAGTGATTTGGTTTAGTACATGACATTCTACTGACGTTTGTTTGCTTTCCTTGAGTGTATCTTTTAATATTCAGCTGTTTGGATACATTTTTTTCTGTAAATTAATTGTTGCACTTGACTGTGGTTCCTTTCCTTCCTTGTTCTAGATTTCTCTGTTCTTCATTCCCTTTTCTGTAAACTTCAAAGTAAAACATTTAAAAGTAATGTACCTGCTCTATTGTTGGACTTGACAAAATGTAGTGAGGAATAAACTTACTTGAGGGTTATTTATAAAAATGCAAATCATTCATTAGCAGCTCCCAGTATGTTTCAAGATACTAGTACTTTGCACAATATTTTCTTTTTTTCATGTTTGTTTTAAGCAATAGGAAGATGAAGTTACATAAATGAAGAAAAAGGTGACTTTTTCTTTGAAAGACCAAGTCCATCTCCCCAGCATTTTGAGACTACATTTCTCACATATTTCTGCTGCCTAGCCTCCAGCTGTAACCAGATACCATTTTAACAACTCTTACCTTAATCATTTAACCAGTCACATCAGATCTGCCCAAGTAGAATGGTCAGTTATTGCCATAGATTTGTGTAAAAAGGGGCGGCAGACTCAAAACTCTTCTTGTCACACCAGTTTTTCTTTATAGCACTGTTATTTTTTTCTTTTCTTCCTAATCATCCCATTGTATACCCAGTGTGAATTTCCAATTTCCTATCCGTTGGTCAAGGTTATGCTTAAATGGGGTTTAAATAATGTCCTTATGCTGTGTCAAATATAAAGGACTCCTACATTTTTCAGTAGGTGCCATAGGATATTTTATATCCTGAGCTTCCACATACTCGGGCAGGATAACACACTCAGGAGTGCAGCATCCCACTACCTACCCACAACTTACTGCAGCAAAGGTGTGTGTGCTACCTGTTACGCCACAGACACTGAGTCACATTCTGCCACACGTTGCATTTGCTTTATTCTTTGTATGTAATCCTTGCACTGGTGGGCAGTCAGTTCAGTTTACAGCATTTCTTTGAAAGTTGCATAGCAATTAGCAAAGTTTATCTTGTATTTCTCAACCTCTGAGCATAAAAAAATCATAGCAGAGGGTCAAAAAGAGGCGCACTTTGCACAACAGAAGCTCTTCATACTTTAACCCTGTGTTGTTAGTGTAAGGAGTTTTTCTATTGGAGTAGTTTTATTTTTTAAGTAAAACAACAGGTCTGACTTTGAGGTTGTCACTAATTCTAGGAGGAGCAAGGCAAAATCTGAGGGCCTAAATCATAGCAGTTGAAAAGTATGGTATTTCTGAGAAACACCAAATCATTGCCAGGTAATCATTAGTCAGTACTTATTTTCACTATGGCAAAACAGAATAGTTTTGTGTATGTGTGCCATGGAGAACGCTGTATTAACTTTCAGCACAACCATACATGATTTGGCAGTCTTTTTTTTTTTCTCCCACTTGTACAGCTTAATTTAAATGTTTGACAGTGACTGTAGTTTTAAATGCATAAATAAATGTCAGAAATATTTTGGAAACTACTGTGGTGGCATAGAGGGATAAAACCCTGACTGCAGCCCAGACAAACTGGGTTTAGTTACTGATGACTGATGGAGTGGCAGGGAAGGAATGGGTGTCCTATCCCTAGTGGAGGGGGGGCACTTCTGTGGGCATCTCCTGCAACATTCTCTGGTGGAGGCTAGGGATATTGCATTTGGGATATGTGGCCCAAATTGTGGCTAGCTTGGGGACATGGCTGAGCTGCTACAGAGGCGGGGCAATGCACTGCACATACCCACTGCACATCTGCACTTTAGACATTACCACAGAAATTGTGAGGGGGAAGTAACAGGGGTAAGTCAAACATGAAAAAAGCCACTGGTGGATGTTAATGGAGAGATCTCCAGGATGCCAGTAAGATATCCCGTGGCCCCAGCATTATTAGAAGAGATTTGGGAAGTTAGGAGGTAGCTGGTAGACCCAGTGGTTGATGTGGGGCACTGGGTAAAGGACTGTAGGATGATGCAAAGGCGACAGAACCCTCCCCATTCTTTTGCCAAGTTTATCTACTATTCATCAAAGACACCTTTCAACTCAGAATGCATCAACAATTTAATATCAGAAATGGTGAACTAAGAAATGAGTTTATATATATATATATATATATATATATATATATATATATATATATATATATATATATATACACACACACAAAGGGTGCATCTCCCTGAACCCCCATGTGGGACACTCCTCAAGTTATATATACTAACTCTATGGTTGCATCACACTGGAGATGGGCTAAAGCACTTATTTGCCTTGCACAGTACACTATGTTGTGGTAAAATACACCATGATATTTAAATTTAGAACTAAAGCCACCAGTGCAGTGACCACCTGTAACTGTACCGTTTTGTCTCTAAGGACTGACGTACAGGATACCATTGCATTACACTAAGTAACTTGTGTTCATTTGTTTTCTCTGGCAGTAGAGTGACTGACCTCAGTGGAAGTGGAAAAGATTCAGATGATTGGCTTCTTACTCTTGGCAGAAAGACAGTGGCAACATTTGTAATGTTTTAACCTTGTCCAGTTACCTGGAGGCAACTGGTGACGTGTTGCATTAGACATGAAGAAGTAGGCAATATTGGAGGCATCTTGATCATACTTTATGCATGTTTATTGCAGGAAAAATGCACTGCAATTTTGATTTTTTCAAGTTGTCAGTTGCATCTAGTCATTTGATAATCTTAAAAGTGATGAAATAGTCAAGATCTGCTACAGCTTGTCGATGTTAGAAGTCCATGATTGAAGCCACACAGTCACACACACACGGTTTTCTTTAAGTGAGTCTATAGAATCCCTTTGCAAATGAGGATGCCATTGATTTGTGACTTGTCTTTAGGGAAATGGGGTGTTCACATTCTGTATATTTTAAAGCATATCATGACACCTGTTAAATGCATGTGTCCTGCAGAATGGGTATATTTATATTCTAAATCTGAGATCCATTACATTTTTACCCAGGAGTTGTATGTTGGGATGTCAAGGGACTAGTGTTAGTGTAGTTTTCCTGGATTAAATTACAGAAACATTGACTTGTGCAGTACTTTTCCGTAGACTAAAAAGTTAAAGAACCCTTCCTCTGAAGTTTCTCCAGAGTCAAAGAATCTGAAAGTTTGAGCATTTTTCTTTCTAATTTGCTTATGTCTACTAACTTACTTGTAGCTGGAGTATTATTTGGAGCCATGAATTTCAGAAATCAGTCTGTGTTGTACCGTCAGAATATACAAAGGGGAGACATTGCTAGGATGAAGTAGTGTCTGCCTTCTCTAATTAAACAAAAAAAAAGGCAGTCACCCTGTTTGACTTCATATAATTATGGGAAAAAAATCTTCAGACAAGAGTATAACGTAACTGTTGAGACTAGAAGTTGAACTGACTGTTCTGCTAGAAGCCTACGTTGAGTGGTGTACCTGTACAACTGAATGAATCGTAGGCTATTTGTATTGGCATTTACTTTGTTACTGTTTACCCTGCGGTACTGCGTGGCTTAGGTTGTGGCTGATGAAAGGAAATACTGACCCAGCCTATCCACTCTTTGAACAAGTTCACTGTCATACCAACAGACAAAAATAATCTAGTTGCTTTTTTCTTTTCAGGTCTTGATATATTTGTATGTACCACCTTAAGTGAAACGTTGGGTTTGCATTTAAATGTCAGAGTTCCAGCATGAATACTTAATGGTGAAAGAACCTTTTATGTCAGCTAATGCTGTCGTTCTGTTGAGAATTTTTTATCTTTGGACTGCATTTTATATGGAAATATTTTAATGTGTTGCATAAACCTCACGTGGTTTTACTTGGATTTAAGGTTAGCCAAGCACACTGTTTTCATTAGATTAATTTAACAATGGAACATTGTTTCAAAGCAGCTTTCTAGTAAGTAGTTTTGATCAGAATCCAAAGTATGTTTGAAAAATTGTCAACAAAATAGCAAAGTCAGAGACCAGTTGTTGCAATAGCTGAATCAGACATTTTTAGCTGAAAAAGTCATCTTAAACCCAGCCAGATATGATTTCCCCTTTATAGTAACTTCTTTTGCAGCCTTATTCCTTATTTCATTAAGTGTAACACAGCAGTTAAAGATAGTTATAGATGCTCACTCGACTCCTACATATTGTGCGATGTGCCTAAAATAGTGGCATTCTTTTATGCTGTGTCACGGTGATACTGTATACATGTTCTCCCAGTATAGACAGAGTTGTAACATTTATTGGTTTGACTACAAGCAAATTATTTTTAAGAATTAGTATGTTTGCCTTTGTTGTTATTGTTTCTTTCGGCTTTTCCCAGTTAGGGGTCGCCACAGCGGAACTCCGGTCTGCTAATGATTGGCAGTTGATTTTTACGTGCTGAGTTGCCGGCCCTGACGCACAACCTTCAGCGAAGGTACACGCACATTTACGCATGTCTCCACACAGAAGACGCTCTAGCTGACAATCAAACGAGGCAACATCTTGCTGTGAGGCGACATGATTGCCTTTGTAATTATTCTTTGTATATGTCTGCAGAATCTGTTTCCTATCTTTCTCTGTACAGTAGCAGTATTTGTGCTTATAGTTTCATTATTTGATTACACTAGTGTGCTCAGTTCCTTTTGAAGAATTTTGATGATTATATTTCTTTCAGGTTAGAGTGTCATTTCTGTAGCATGCAGTTTTAGATATTGCATAACTAATGTGTATTCTGCAACACGGGTGTAGTTTATTACCAAATAGTACTGATGAAATGAAGCAGTAAGGCAGTAGCTTCAGTCAAAAAGTCAAAACCGTAAGGTAATTAGATAGAGTTAAAGAGGTACAGTAGGGAGCGGGAATCTTAAATGTGGGCCGATAAGGCTGCAAGAACTGGTCTAACTTGATTTTTTACATCCAGCTAGATTTAGACTTTAAGGAATCTACTGTCCTTAGTCTCTCTGATTTTTTTTTCAGTAGTACCACAGTGGTAACTCTGATTTCCTGTTTTGATGGGTCCTATGGATAGTTTTATCACCTCCACCAATTACAGTTAGCATTTGACATTTTTTTTTTAATGTTCCCACTCTTATGAACAACTACACCCATAATGGTTCATGCTGTAAGTAATGTGTAAGTTGTGGAAGTGTGCTTGTCCCTCTTTAAGTTTGCAGTAACCACTTTTGTTATTTACGTTTGCTCTAGTATCTTTTCAACACAATATTTTTATTGTAGCTTGTAAAACTATTTTTTCTTGATTTACCATACCATTTATGTCCCTGAATGTGAGTCTTTTATTTTTAATGTCAATTGTTCTAAATGTAAATCAATAAAAAAAGAGCTGCCCTGGCAGTTGCTCTGTTCAAACACAGCTTGGCAGAGGGGGACCTACCCATCTTAATTCTTTCCTTCAACCTCTTATATGTCCTCCTAATTAACCCTTTTATTTTATCAGAGCATGCTTCCATTGCTCTACTCTTCAGAATCCCAGATGATTTTATTGAATGTTTAATCTGCATCAAGACCAACCAACAATAGTGGCATTTTCCTTACATTCTGCTTCCCTCTGCGTCATTTTATTAATGTTCTCAATTGTCTGCCTGCCCTCCAGAAAATGTCAGTGGTTCATATCCAAAAAGTCAGCAACATCTTTGTCATTCTCTTAGTATAGACATAAACACTGTAATCCCTCCATCCATCCTCAACACCCTTTTCCCATTTTACACATAGGGTTGGGGTGTCACTTCAACAGTGACCGTTACCTCGTGCGAAGGTTTATACCACAGGGTGGCTAACGCTAATCTTGGATTAAAATTAAAATGGGTCTATATGAAGCTTAGTCTAAAAGGTCTTTACTATCTTTGGGTAATACGGCCACCACAGCTTTCTTCCAAGATGCTGTGATAATCTTGCTTTATCTTTACTCCGTGGGTTGCTAGCTTCCCTTTTTGGCTTGGTGTGAATGACCTGTTTTCAGAGGCAGATATCTAGGGACTAGTACAAATTTATCATATATGTATCAGTAGATCTTCAAATTACTTAGATGCCTGCCATTGTATGGGCATCCTACAACATAGCTTCATAGATTAGTACTAGTCTAACTGCATTTGTGGGCCATTTTAAGCCTACCCAATTTGCCCCATGTGAGAATCAAACTCTACACCTTGTGTCTGCATGGTGAATACATTAAACATTATGCCAACCTCCCAACCTAAAGTTGTATATAGGTCATAAGTTAATAAAATAGTATTAGGTTAACTGTCCTTGTGGACCATTCCAATCCCAGCTAATTACTCCATGTGAGACTCCAACCTTGATTGTTGTGCTTATAAGGTGAACATCTTAACCACTATGCCAACCTCCTTTTTTGCTTTCCATATGATAAAATGTATCTTTTTTGTTTATCATAACAAGCAAACAACAAATCCATGTTTCCTTCAGCTTTATTGTGTGATGTTATAGCTAAAAATTAATATAAACATATTTTGTTTTTAATCTCTCTGAGCTTGAAACAGAAATGTTCATATCATTTAAAAGCATGCTCTTGCTGATCCCAGCATGCTTACAAACATAATATTTCTGTACCAGGTTTCTTTCTTCATTTAGTTATTAAAGATTGGGTTCTTTTTGTTATGTGCAGCAAAGCTAGTTTCAGATGTTGCTTTAGTTTAAATTTAAGCAGAAGGCTTGGAGTGGGAGCACTCTGCAAGTAGCAGTGGTGAGGCTGTTTTGAAATTCTAAACATAAGGGGGCTTGACTGACTGGTCAGTACCTCACTGTAAGAATTAAGTGGCGCACATGTGGGTGATTCAAGGGGCTGTACAATAATGATGGGGGTTGGGAGGGTGGTCTAATGGTTAGGGTGTTTGCCATACAAACACAAAGTGCAGGGTTTGAGTCTCACAAGGGATAATTGGCTAGGCTTAAAAATGGCTCGCAAGGGCAGTTAACCTAGTACTAATCTATGAATCTATGCAAACCTTTCACAACTATATTGTCAAGAAAGTTTTCTCTGCTACTTCTCTGAACTCAGTTGTTAGCTTTTTGCTTCACAAGATAAAAAAGAAGCCCCCCCCCCCACCAAACACACAACTAACAAATGTAAGATGTCCTGAGTGAGTAAAGAAGTAACTTTTCAAGTGGTCAGTACCACCAACTTAGAAGGCTGTGAATCTGCACGTGAAGAGTAAACCTGAGAGATTTGTTTTTCTCCCTTTCCCTTGTATGTGTTCTCTCTTATTGCCTGATGATGGTCTAGTTTATATTTTCCTGGCCAGCTAGTGTGAGAGTCAGATGCAGGAGTCATCATCTAGGTAGCTGTCAGGGTTTATTTTTTAATGGTTATTATTTATGACCTTATTACCTCCCCTGGTTGGGGGATGAAGGACCTGATCTCCACTAGCCCCTGTTCTTTCCTCATGTAACTCTATGCATCTATGCACCAGAGATGAAGGATATTGCAAAACAGTATGGTGAGCTGAATGTACACCCTAGGGTTGCTTCAAGGTCTGCCAAACATCTTCCGAATTTGTGATCTGAACTCCCCCCTTCTTTCAAGGATGGACATGCCCATCCTACAAGCAGCAGCTCCAACAGATTACCAATCAAACTGGGTTGTAGTTAGAGCTTTATTCATGTGTGTCGGTACAGCTAGAAATCTTGAGAGTTTCTTCATAAAAAAGTAAATTTTAAGTGTTAAAAATGATGAATGTTAAAAAAGATCACTGCTTGCAGTAGTGTAAGCCATATGGGTTACGTTGTCTTAGGTTCAGAGGTGTATATTAGGCTAATAACAAAAAGGGTCTTTACAAGTGTAGCCATGCAACCCAACCCAGTTGCACCTCCCGGTAACGTGTGTCTTAATGGGAGAGTTTGTTTGTTATAAAGGGCATGTTAGGGTGTATGTTTGTTAGGAGGAGTATGTTAGTAGGTTGCAAGAAAGTTATGTAGGGGGGTATGTTAGTTAGGGAATGCTTACTGCCATCCTCTGTCTATAAGAGACATGGGGACCAGCCCGAGGATGAATTTGCAATTTCCCATCCATTGGCCAAGGTTACATTTGAATAGGGTTGGAGATGGACTTTGCTTCATTCACTAGGATGTAGAGCCAATTGCAGAGCATGGGGAAGCTTTGGGTCACAGATCTGTCTTGCCAGCATGTTCTGGTTATGTCACAAGTAAAGCTGATATCCCCGAATCTGATGTTTCTGGTGCTTTTGATTTTGCAGATGTGCAAAACCTCCATCATGGCTGGATCTAAGGAACTCCTATTGCTTCTCAACAGCCTGTAGGAAACAATAGACGCAGGGTTCTAAGGTGATCTGTACAGGACATTGTGTTAATACCATGGTGAGGAATTTCTGTGGCCGTTCTAACTGTTGCATATGCCTAGTGATGTACATGCTGAAGTGGGCATTGTATTGAATCATGTGCCTGATAGGGGATGAGTAGAGTGGTGCTATACCTTAGACCTGAATGTCATACCCTTACTTATAAGTTGGGCAACATAGAATGATTTTCTTACTACCTTGGCTACG